>NC_072738.1:146131719-146431719 GCF_026930045.1 Uloborus diversus | reverse complement strand
CTTTGTAAATTCTTAGAAATTCGGTTAATTACGTTAGATCTTCAAACAAACCATAATCTTGAAGAAAATTATTTTTCCTGTCTAGTGATGCATTGGGTTTTTTCTACGTTTACTAGGATCGTTTTTACGGTCGTAAACATGCAAAAGTCTAAACCGTGGATAAAATATTAAATATTTCATTTTCTAATTCAAATTTTAAAAATCGAGTTTCAAATTGTAACATTAGGCATTTCAGACAACTTGTATACCAAGTTTCATGTCTATAAGTGGGATAGCTTCGCCGTACAGCGCACAAACGCACACAAGGATGTCGCCTTCAGAAGGGTGAAAATTTCTAACTAGTTTTGGCCAGGATTTTCAGTCAAATACTCCACTGTGCGACGGTGGTGCTGCAGAGGGAGGCGCGGGGGGGGGGGGGGGGGAATAAAATCATAGGAATTCAAAACAGTCAAATGAAAACAATAAGCAATGTGATTGCTCAAAAATAAATAAATAAATTGTTTTCTGATGATTTTTAGCAATGGTAGGATTGCCGTGAGGCAGTGTTGGGCATTAATCAACTATTGTTTCAATTGCCTTGTTTATTGATTAAAAAAGTAATTTCAATTAGGTTAATCACAATGAAACTAAAAATTGCACTTTACAATTAATTTATTTGGAGTAATGTACGCAAATGGTTTCTCACAATTAAAGTAATTGCGATTAATTTTTTTAATTGTTTCATTAAACAATTAAAACTAACAATTAACTTTAGGTATCAATAGGTGCAGCGCAGGGTACCGAGTCCAAAGTATTATTCGATTCGCTCACCGAGTGAACTAGTCTCGTCTTGGCAAACTTTTTCCGCACGTAAATGTTTGTTTTTTAATTAAGTGTTTTAAGTTTGTGTAAATCATTGTTTTAGTTTAACCCATAACAGGGGAGGTGAGAAAGAAGGAAATAACAGGGGACGTGAGGTCTCAGTGATCGCTCTATTTTAAAAAAATTGAAAAATCGTGTATTTAAGATACATTTCTGTAATTTATCTCACAAGGAGAGGTTACGGTCTCGGAAATTCAGATCGGGATGAGATTTGGCATATTAGTAGTATCCCTTAAGGGTACTCTCAGGGTAAAGTAATAAAGCGCACTAGCCATAAAATTCCGAGAAAACAGCCTTTAAAAGATTTACGCGCAACTTATTAACTAGTAGAGATTGTTCGTAAACAAGCGCCTGGTGGTCATGTGGGCAGCGCGCTGGGGTTCCATACGGTCAATCCGGGTTCAAATCCACTGCGAGTTTTTTCATTTTTGTTCATTTATAAAGTGACTATTACCGCTTTTTGCAGTTTGCAAAACTCTATTTACTATTCTCACAAACAAGTGATTACACATTTTTAGATATTATAAACTTTGACGAAGTAAATGATTTTTGCAATAAAAACATAATCAGTTTCTTTGTGGATGAGTAAGAATGTTGTTTTATTGCATATAAGCAGGTAGTCAAATTTAAAAAAAAACCTAACCGTACTTATCGAGCAATGGTTTTGCTCCTTGATTCTGTTATTTGTAAATTTATCGTCTGCTGTATTTTTCATTGAATATTCAACTCTTTATTTTCCATCTATTATTGTTTGCAATGTTCATATTTGTTTTCATCATTAAATTTATTTATCGTCTGTGCTGTATATTAGACTGGAACATTCTATACCGTGAAAAAGGATTTCAGTTTTTAAAATATTGTGAATCGAAATGGTCGGTTATTGAAGTAATCCTGAAACAAATAAAATCTGTTGGCAAAATGGATCAAAATTCATTGCACAAGGAATTGTTGAAGCAGAGATTAAAAGATGCGGTCGTTTATTACGAGAGCTTGCTTACTGAAAACCATTTGATTGCAGCAGAATCATCAAGTTCAATTTCTCATGAAGCAGTGTTAATGGGCGAAGAAATTTATGAACGTACTATGGATATGTTGGTTGAAAAAATATTTGTAACTGATGACGAACTTGCTCATGAAAATGAAAACTGTGAGGAGGAACCTTTTGAGCAAGTCGAAATTCAAAGCTCATCAGCTGAATACGAACCAAAAGAGAAAAAAAGAAAAGAGGTAGAGCATCTTCCTTTGGATTACAAAATTAAAGTTGTGAACATAGCAACGGCTCACCCCTCATGGAATCTACAAACTTTGCAAAAAAAAGGTTAAAAAAAATGAATATTTATCGCAATGGGAGAAAGAAATAAAAAATGGAGGAAATCTATTAGATCAATACGATGTAATCAATTCTTGGACATATGATCGTTTTCTAGAAGCTCGAGAGAATTATCAACAAGTTACTACTCGGAACTTGCAACAGTGGGCTTTAGCAGCAGCACGACAGTTTACAGATTTTGAATTTAAAACAACTGACAGTTGGGTAAAAAAATTTCAAAAGGAAGCATGCCATTCGTCAGCGAAAAGTCACAAAATTTGTTTCAAAAAGAGAAACTGCGACGATCGAAGAAACTTTGGCTTCTGCAGACACTTTTGTAATCCAGACGTTAAAGTTGATACCGAATTTCAAAAACGATTATGTTATCAATGCTGACCAAACTGGTAAGTAATTAAAAACTTATTTTACGATCTTCAGACCAAGGGCGGATCCAGCTTCTGGTTTAGGAGGAGGTCATTTTCGGAAAGGGAGGGGTAAAAGGGTAATTTTTGTGCGAAATGGGCATTTTTTTTTTTCAAAATATGTCCCAAAAATGCAATTTTATTCTATATTTGGTCATTTAAAAGATGGGTCATGACCCCGCCCCCCCCCACAACCCTCTCTCTGGATCCGCGCCTGCTTTTGACAAAATATTTTAATTCCCATTTCCTTTTTCCAGGATGTCAGTATCAGTCGGCGTACAACAGGACTTTGGCTCGAAAGGGAAGTAAAACTATTTTCGTCAAAAGGCACGACATGAATAGAGTAATGCATTCATATACCGCTCAATATTCTTTTACCCTGTCTGGAAAAGTTCTGCCCTTTGTATTTGTTTTTTTACAAAAAGCAACTGGTATTTTTGGCCCCCGAATTCAAAAAACAATTGATAAATACTAACAAAAATATAAAAATGTCATAATAACATCTTCGAAATCAGGAAAGGTAACGACAAGACTATACATCGAATTTTTAAACCGTTTGCTTGAAGTTTTATGTGGGAAAGGAAGAATTTCTATTGATTATCGACTCTTCGGGAGGACAAACAAAACCTGAACTATACGACCAAATTTTCCAGGATGATGAAAAATCTCCAACTTTTCAGTTAAAGGGATTCCACCAAAATGTACTCCACTTGTTCAACCTTGCGACGTCTATTTTTATAGACAGGTAAAGAATTTAATAAAAAATATACATAATTGCGCGTTTCTCGTTGAAAATAAAGAAATAAATGCCCGTGAAGACTGCATAAAAATACAATCAATTGTCCATCAACTGTCATCGCCAATTTTTGATAAAATGATTCGATATACCTGGTATACTTCTAAACATTCTGACAAAAGAGAAATTTTCCTGAATGTAAATGAAGTATGTTTTCCAACGACTCTTTCACAAAAAAGTTGATCCTGTAAGCAATCTTCCTTTATAAATTGTGCGAGATATCAAAACAGTTTTTGTTTTCCATGTTTTTATGATAAATATCATTCTGGTGTATGTATATAAATAACAACTATATTGTTAAAAATCATCTATAAATTAAGCTCCACAGTAATTTTGTAGCCGTTGTAATTCAAATTTTAACTTGTATCGATTTAATTTATCTCCATTTTCTCTATTAAAGTGCTTTACGTGTTTAAAAATTTCGCATTATCTTCAATTCAAATTGTACAAAGCTGTAACAGTTACTTTATAAATGAACAAAAAAAAAAAAAACACTCGCAGTGGATTTGAACCCGGATCGACAGCATGGAAGCCCAGCGCGCTGCCCACATGACCGCCGGGCGCTTGTTTACGCACAATCTCTAGTAGTTAATAAGTTGCGCGTAAATCTTTAAAGGCTGTTTTCTCGGAATTTTATGGCTAGTGCGCTTTATTACTTTACCCTGAGAGTACCCTTAAGGGATACTACTAATCTGCCAAATCTCATCCCGATCTGAATTTCCGAGACCGTAACCTCTCCTTGTCAGATGTTTTTTGAGCTTTTATTAAAAGGGGAAAGAAATATTTTTGAATTTTTAACTGAAATAAAGCTTTACTGAGGAAATTCTCCAGGATCCATAACATTTTTTGAGAAAAGGCGTACGTTGCAGTAAATAATTTATTACTCGTAATAAAGCCGAACTTATTGCATATTAATTATTTTATTTCAGGTATTTAATGTATACAGAACATTTTAATCTAACAAAATTGATTATATCACTTTACGGGAAAATTTTCACAGCACCTTAACTAGTAGTTTCAATAAGTTTCATTAAAGTTGCTGGTGATTTATTTACATCGATCTTTTATTTGTTGTTAACATACGTATTTAAATAATTAGATAGTAATATGGTACCCGTCAAGCGTCCACGTACCAGGTAGACCTGTCGCCTGTACAGTATGTTTAACAGGGTGTTCCAAAAATTACTGATACATTCGAAATATCAATAAAAACTAAACTATCTGCGATAGAATATACCGTTTGTTGCATTATGCTTGGGACAGACGGACAAACTTTCAAAAGTAGTTGCAATGTTCCTTAACAGATGGCGCTGCAGGTATTTAGAGGAGGCTGCAGGTGTGTTTGTCTGAAAATTTACTGTTTTTCCAAGAATATTGCAAATAAACAGTAAATTCTCACCTCTGTCCATTCAGTGTTTATTGATTTTTCATATACACCGGTCATTTTGGCGATCTTACAGACTGCGTTTTCTTTGATACCTTTTAAATTACTTGCAGCGCCATCTGTCGAGGAACATTGTAACTAATTTTGAAAGTTTGTTTGTATGACAATTTACTGTTATCCCGAGCATATTGCAACAAACGGTGTATTTCTATCGCTGCACGTTTGGTTTTATAGATTTTTTGAATGTATCAGTCATTTTTAGAACACTTTGTAAAAAACCAGTATTTTTTAAGAGTTAGTTTTAATTAAAATTTACAAAATAATTGACAATTATTATTTGTAGAACATTGCAATAACCAATTAATTTTTGTTAACTGTAGCAAACTACAATTAACATTTAATTAATTTTAACTGTTACTACTACAGTTAACAATTGAGAAATTGTACATTTCAACTTTACACAGCTACAATTGATTTACTGCTAGTTGTTATGATTACGTTAACCAGTTAATCAATTATTAATATTTAATTGTCCATGCAATTAAAAGTTGCCCATCACTGCCGTCGGGTGAGTAGGCCATGGTTCTAAGTGATGTAGTTCAGCATGAAATTCAGTTCACCTACTTCGTTATTTTATTCGTGCAAAACTAGCACAAATGGACCGCAATATTTTTTAACTTCAATTTTAATTTATAAAGGCAATCATAAAAAAAAAAACCTTGCAGTAAGAAAGGTCCGGCATTGTAATCTTAGAAAGAGTTACCGATAGCGGCAAATTTTAAAAATTCTAATCCGCTTCGCGTCTTGGAACAGCTGATCCATAACAGTAATTTAGGAGTAAGTGTTAATAACAATAATTAAAAAAAAAAAAAATAAATAATTTGAATTTTGACATCTTGAATTCAAATTATGTTTTTCGCAATCACAAGTGTGTGTATGTAGGCGTGTGTGTTTGTGTGTGGGGGTATGTGTGTTTGTGTGTAGGGGTATGTGTATGTGTGTGTATTCATGCGTTTGTGTGCTGGCATAAGTGTGTGGGTAGTTGTGTATATGAATGTGTGTATGTGTGTGTGGGGGGGGGTATGTGTGTGTAGGCATATGTGTTTGTGTCAGTGTGCAGGCATGAATGTGTGTGCATCTGCGTATGTATGCGCGTGTGTGTAGGACATGGATGCAACCTGGACGGGGCTTTCGCTATAGGAGCATCATCGTGAGGAGCCGGTCGACGGTGACAGGGTGCGGAGGGTGGCGGTGGGAAAATAAAAAGATAGGTCATCAAAACAGTCAAATGAGAACAATAAGCAATCGTGATTGCTCAATAATATTGATAATAATGCTTTTTACTATAGTAATGATAATAATTTTTATAATAATATTATTATTACTAGAAAGTATTCCGCCAAAGTTTGACGTGTGAAAATTGCTTCTACTCATCTACATTTGAATGAAGCAATTGCCTGTTGATATTCATGCCGAGGCGCGAGTTTCATTGTTGAAACACGCGGGTTACTCGATCATGGGCTATTATTTATGTAAGGATTATTGAAGTTTTCTCACTCAAAAAGTGATCCCCATCCCCCCCCCCCCAAAAAAAAAACTCAGACAGATTTTATATGAGGCAGGGGGAAGCAACGGGATGTAAGTGGACATTTTCAAGTTTTGAGCAAAACGCGTATTAAGATTTCGTCTTAGCTAGGCTTTCATTGATTTTTTTTCTAAATCATGCTGTACAGCAGCACCTACCAGGGCTACTAGTAACCATCTCATGCCCTAAGACAGAGGAGAGATTCACCTACCAAGTATACTGGTTATCTCCAAGTTTTTAATTTTGCCACTTGCATCTCTTTGCTTCTCACTACCTCATATGGTGTAATTTATTGAGCAATCACATAGCTTATTGTTCTCATTTGACTGTTTTGAATTCCTATGATTTTATTTTTCCCCCGCCTCCCTCTGCAGCACTACCGTCGACCGGCCTCACGATGCTGCCCCTCTAGCGAGCAAAGTGTCCAGGTTGCGTCCATACACACACACATACACATATCTACACACATACGCATACATACACACACCTGCACACACCTACGCTCACACATAAACACACACATACCCACACACTCATGCCTACACGCCCACACAAACACAAACGCCTACATACACACGCACACACACACACACACACACACACACTCGCGATTGCGAAAAACATAATTTGAATTCCAGATGTAAAAATTCAAATTAATTTTTTATACTTCCTTTGACTTTAGCCATCATGTTTTCTGCAAGAAATATACATTCCAAAACCGCATCATACATCGCTCGTTTAAAAGAGTGCCAAAACACGAAATTTTTAATTTTTTTTTTTCGCTTAAAAGGCTTCAAGTGACGTTATTTTCTTTGGAAAATAATGACAGATATTTTGTTCTAATATTAACTACTGCAGAGCTCAGCAAACTTACTTTTCCTAATGCAACTTGCCCGAACAGTTAAATTTTAAACGCTTCTCTTGTAAATTTTCATTTCTTTCTATTGTGACATTCTTATTCGAAATGAGCGACATTAGGGCGGCCTTATAAATACTGTCTTTTAAAAACTCAATTTGACAAATCAAAGGGTTTTGGCATAGTGTTATTACATAAGAATTTTTTACTTTCGAAAAAAAAAGAAAGAAATTTAGGAAGCTTACTGCATGAAAAAATGCTCCAGCTGTTTAATATTTGCTGGAAAAATTGCGAGATTCCCACGGACTGGAAAACTAGTAAAATTATATCTATCTTCAAAAAAGGAGATAGAAATTGCTGTGGGAACTACAGAGGTATTAGCGTACTTAATAGCACCTATAAATTATTCAGTAAGATAATTAACAATAGGCTACGGACGATTATGGATCCATTACTTCTAGAGGAACAATCTGGATTCAGGAAAGGCGGATCATGTATGAATGATGTGTTTGTAGTAAAACAAATAATTGAGACGCGTCGAGAATTCAATCTAGAAACACATATGATTTTTATTGACTATGAAAAGGCTTTTGATCGTGTAGACAGAGAGAAACTGTGGTCTAGAATGGAAAAAAGAGGCATTCCTAGACATCTAATCCAGTCCTGTCAGTCTCTTTATCAAAATACAGACATACTGATTGATACAGAGAAAATCAAAACCAATCAAGGAGTACGTCAAGGTTGTGGTTTATCCCCAACCCTTTTCAATATTTATATTGATGATATCTTGCGTACTTGGAAAGCATTAGTTAATGCTGGTATTAACCTAAATATGTCAACCTACGTTAATACATTACTCTTTGTTGACGACCAGATTATTATCCAATTAAATGAAGACGATCTTCAAAGATCCACCTACATACTCCACAAGATATGCCAAGAATATAATATGAAGATCTCAATCCCGAAAACTAAATGGCATTTAGGGCTAAAGAGCCAATTAGAAGTAAAATAGTTATTGATAATAGAATTATTGAACAGGTGAAGCACTTCAACTACTTAGGATGTGTCATCATATTTGACCACGACAATGATGTCCAAAACAAACTACATAGGTTTCAACACTTATGCGGAACCCTTACAAGAATCCTAAAGGGAAAAACGAGAAAGGACACACAACTGAAGTTCTATAAGGTTATGGCGGTGCCAACCTTACTATACGGCTCTGAAACATGGACTTTGAACAGTCAAGAAACTAGTAGAATTCAAGCAGCAGAGATGAAGTACTTGCGATCACTGAAGAACTGCACTATCCTAGACAAAATAAGGAACGAATCCATTCGAAGGGAATTGAGATATTCAGCTTAAATGAAAAAATCACGGAATATCGCAACGATTCAAAAAACCATGTTCGACGTATGGCACGAGGGAGACTTCCAAGAGCTGCCTTTTATTACAGACTAAGGGGCAAACGAGACCGTGGTAGGCCCAGGAAACGGTGGGGCGACCAAGAAGCCGGAACAGGCTATATGCCTTATCCTTGAAGAAGAAGAAGAAAACTACGAGTGTGAATAAGCATCTTTGTACAGGGTGTCCCAAAAGTGACCGGTTACTTTTAAAATCAAGTAAATCAAAGGGATAGAGATAGAAAGACGCGGTTTGTTGCAATATGCTTAGGACAACAGTAAATTTATATACATACAAAACATGAACATTTAGTTACAATGTTCGACAGTAGATGGCGCTGCAGGTATTTAGTGGAGACTTCAGGTGTGTCTGTCTAAAAATCTACTGTTTTTTCAAGCATATTGCAAATAAACGGTGTATTTCTGTCGCTGCCCGTTTAATCTTTATTGGTTTTTCAAACATACCAGTTATTTTGGGAATCTTACAGACTGCGTTTTCTTTTATACTTTTTAAACTACCTGTAGCGCCATCTGTTGAGGTACATTGTAACTAACTTTTTGTGTTTGTCTGTATGAAAATTTACTGTTGTCCTAAGCCTATTGAAAAAAAAAACCGCGTGCTTCTATCTCTACCCGTTTAGTTTTTATTGATTTTTAGAAGTGACCGGTCACTTTTGGGACACCCTGTATTAATTATATTTTCTCATTGCAACGTGCTTAAGAATGAAGTTTAAATTTACATATTTTATCCAGGGGGAGTCGGGTGAGTTTGTTAACATTTCAGTACTTGAGAGCCAGAGAAGTAAGAAGTAATTGAATTATATATCGTAACCACTTTTATATGAAAAGATAATTTATTTTTGAGGAAAAGCCGTAACGGAATTCCCCTGGCCATAGTGTAGTACGTTCGAGTACATCCGTAAAAATCATGAAAAGCAACGCAAAACATTGCACGAATAAAAGTGAGAATTGAAATGCAAACTAAGTTTTTATTTTACGATTTTTACTTATCGTATAAATGCACACATTTTAATTGTATATGAAGGGCTACGGGGAAGAACGATCAAAGTCCATTTTTCTAAAAAATCTCTGGTTAACCTGTGGGAACACGTAGATTATTACAGACAGTATTCAAGAGAAATAGTATTCAGGCAACAATCATCATAGTGAGTGAGTTTTAACAGAGAAGAATGAGACTAATTTGGAAACGATTCGAGATTTCAAGTTCAAAAACGTAATGAGAGAAATTTGAGCATGGTGGACTATGATTATTCTTCCCCGTGGCCCTTCATATATTTCTCTAATTTTATGACGTGTTTTTACATTATTTCCCATAACAACGATTTCAAATTTAATGGACTGGTCATTAACATTTGTTACTATTCTCTAAACGTTAGTTTCTTTTTCTTTTCTTTCTTTAAACCTAGAAATGTGTTCCAAAGAAATACCTTGCGAAAATGGCGGAATATGCGAAAATGCTGTCTGCCAGTGTAGAGAAGGCACCAGTAGTGATTTATGCTCAACCATAGATGGCTGCAAAGATTTGGACAAGTTTTGCAAGGCTGGACAAGGTGTTTGTATCTATGATTCGAATAAGCCCGGGAAAGCTGCCTGTGGTTGCAAAGATGATGGCTTCGTGTTCAGCGAAAGAGACAAAAACTGTCGTTGTAAGTATACTGTACTGATGACAACGGTGCTCATTCCTCCAAGTGCATAGGTGCACCATGCACCATGGACGGATACAAGGGAGGTGACGATCGCCCCTCCCGTGAGGGACCTTACAAGCAATTTTTCGACATTAAAGTTCCGAAAATATTTTTTAGTCAATCTGCAAAGAATTGGAAGCAACTCTCAGCCGGAAAATTTTCGGAATACAGTTGGCTCTCTGTGTTTAACGACTTTCAAGGGACCACAAAAAATCGTCCTTAAATAGAATGCTTTTAACACTACAGTGTACCATCTGGGACCGTGAAAAGCCGTTGTTAAATAGAGAAAATCGTTAAATAAAACGTCGTTAAACAGAGAGACAACTGTATTTCAAACGGGAGACCTTAAAATTTCGATTTTAAACCAACTTTGGTAACGTTAGAGGAGGGAATAACGTTCAAGCTCTTTCCTCTATTAACTTTTCATAACTACAGTTCCAAAAATACAATGTTAAACGATATTGGATCATGTTAGGGGAAAAGTTTCGAAAACCTTGTAATTTTTCTGAAATTGAAGTTCTAAAAACAGTTTAGCCCCTCCCTTGAAGGATTCCCGGATCCGTCCTTGAGGTGCACCCCTCACGAAAACCCCACTCGAAAGACAAGCCCCCAATAAAAATTCTTCTTAAAACGCCCCCCAAAAAATTTAATGAGAAAAAGGATGAAGGCCAAGATCACTGGACACTCCGTTTCTTCCCATAATATCAGCTCTTTATTGTGTGGTTTTCCTAGAAAATGTAGATCGCATTTTTGAAATCAGGTTCGAGGTCAACAACGAACTACTAAAAGCTGTAGTGGGAGAATTTTTCCGGTTGGAACTTGAGACGGTGAGAAATATTCCACCAGAGCTTTAGCTACTTCAGCTCCCCCGCTTCCTTCGCCTATGAATTTCAACGACGCAGTCTGCGCCATGATCCCTCCTAGCTGGGAACCCCTACTTGCAAGATGTGGAAGATACTGACCAGGTTTACAGCATTAATTTAGATAAAATGATATTTATTCATTAAGATTGATATTACTGAAAAAAAATAAAAATAATATATTTTTTAATCTATTTTTTTCGTATTATTTGATAAATGAAATAGAATTTTATGTAACGTCTCGTTTAGATCATGAACTCTCAACCTCCTCTATACTAACCGAGCACTCTATATCGTTAGTTATGCGCCCTCCAACAAATCCATTAAGTTTTATTAAGGTTTACTACTTTGGGTAAAGTTTAACCTTCAAGTTTCAAAATTTACTATTAAGTTGTTATTCACTATTAAGTTATTTAGTATTTACTATTAAATTAACTATTAAGTTATTTGCGTTAAAAGCAAGATTTTTATTTTTGTGAGCATTGTATTAAGTGTTTATCAATCAGACATAAAAGGGGAAAAAAAGGAAGTTATTACAGGAATCAGTGGGTTTGGTCTCCCTATATATAAAAAATAGCATCAAATAAATTGTGAAAGGATGTCTGTGGCGGACCTGCGTCAAGGAGACGTTAGTCCCTACAGCCTTGAAATTTGGCGCAAAATTACTTCGGCCCTGGGGGGGGGGTGCACCTGGGGTTTTTTTGTTTTAAATTTCGAATTAGAGGGGTTTTTTTTTGGAATTTCTTCTAAAATTTCACGTTATTTACCTACTAATAGAATGAAAAAGTTCCCATACCACTTAATATTATGTGTCGTTTGAAAAATATTTTTTTCCTTCACAAAAAAAAAAGATTATTCCAATTTACTCAATTAATTAGAGCAGTAGATACATAAAAGGGCGTTTGTTTTATCGAATGGTCTTAGGCTCAACTCGATTCAAGGCAGGAGCTAAAGAGCAAAATAAATATACTACTTGTGATCAAGAATTTAAACGCGACTTTTCAAGCGTACATAACTTCCGTTTTGCAATGCTCTGGACCCCTAGAACCTATAGTTGTGAATGTTAGTTTGGAACGCTGGAAAGAGATGCTCTTCAAAGTGCTTCGCTTTTATTTAAGGTGAGTCAGTAATCTTAATACTTTCAAAATTTCAATTTTTTGATTTTTTATAATTTGAAACTCTATTTCAATACCTTTTTAATGATACAAACGTCTTGATCGTGCTCATATCAGAAGTAAGTTAAAATAAACTTTAAAAAATGTAAACCTATTTTGATGAGATATGATTTTCCCCTTTAAATTGCAATCTCACGAAATGGTATTTTTGAAACTAAATGTTCCTTTTTCTCAGAAACTAAATTATGTTAGGCTTTGATATTTTTACCACCTATTCCATACATTTAATTGCATATACTGAAGTAAAATATTTCTCATATTCGATTTTTTTTTTTTTATAGAGCTGATTTCGTGTTGCAAAATGGCATTTCTTGAAAAAAGAAAAACAGTGATTTACACATTAGGATTTAAAAAAAAAAAAGCTTTCTTTCTGTAAAATTTTACTTCAGTATAGAGAAAAGAGTCTACTTAAGGTACAGAAAAAATTTCAGATTTGTATCTTTAATAGATTTTCAGAAAAAGGTACATGAACCTGTGCAAATAACATTGACAGTGTAGGGGGTACTGACTCCACGTAATGTTTCGGTTATACACCTTTCTATCAAGTTTTTTTTTGTCTTCGAGTGGGAGCAGTATTGTGTTCTAATTATAAGCTCTTAACTTAAACTATATTTCTACGGGAGGGAGAGGGAAATTTTCATTTTGTTCGGAATGAAACCCGTAATGCGTTTTTTAATATGCTTCTTTCTAAGACGATTTAAATCTTTGCAAATCAAACAAGATTGCGAGGCAATCTTTGGGGGTTGGTTAACAGCTTCGAGCAGGGAGTGGAACCCCTAGTTGTTTAAAAAAACGTATATACGTTTGGTTTGTGAAATACAGCAGTGATCCGTGAAATACAAATCCTTAACATTTGTTTCATTTTCTAACTGTGTTGGATCCAAAGATAACTAAATTCTAGCATTCTAAACCCAATTTTGCATGTTTTGGCAGTTAATCATGTGCACCTTAGCATATTTTCGTGTACTTAAAGGGGGACGCGTGGCGTGCCTCTAGCTTAAAACCGTTGTTGTTAAGCATTTCTTCAAATTCTACGAAATTTACACTTTTCCCTCTGCACACGTGAAATCACTGCGGAAGTCAGTACGTTTCTCACAACGATTTCAAGTCGATTTAAAACGTCAATCAAACAGTGTTGCATATCCTCTCCGTTTGTCCAATTTTCAATCATATCCACTTTAAATTTTTCAATCGGTTCTATTTATCTCTGTAGGAACTTCTATAAAAATTACTTTTTTGGCTCTTTTTTCCACTACTCAACAATCGTTTGGCGCAGTAGAGCCTACTAATGCTCTTACGCCAAAAAATTCAATCAAACCAACCAATCAACTCATAATTTGTGTGGTAAGTCCGGTACACATGTAGATCAAACAGATGGATATTTGCAAGCTAAGATATGAGAAGAATTGATATTAATTATAAGTTTATTAAATATATTATAGTTGGTAAAATAATTTTTGTTTTGATGTTTGCATATATTTTTAGCCATTTGGTGTTTAGAGAACACATGCGCAGCATCTGCGAGGTGTGAGTTTGACGGGTCGTTGAAAGTTGCCCACTGTAGCTGCAATGATAAAACTGCATATTACAATCATACAGGGAAATCATGCCATGGTAAGACAGTCATGTTTTACGAAAGAGTACTTCCCCATTTCTTGTATACTTTTTTTTGTCGATTCCAAGGAGCGTCAGTTTCCTTATTTAGCAGAGCAACAACTGAAAGATAATCAATTTTACTTGTAAACAGCTAGTATCTTTACTACTGGCGTCATAAAAATGGCTAAAGTTGGTTCTTAAATATTATGGGAGAGTGAATCAACACTAAAAAAATCCGAAATGTTACTGGTTATTTCCGTGGAACGCTGCTGGATTTCACGATTTTTCTGAAAAATATTTTTAACTACCAGTTCAAAGATTAATTGAGTGTATCTATTAAGTGTATCGCCTCCAATTTAATTATGGCCCGTCCAGGTTAACTTAGCTCTCAGTGAGAGTGAGTGAAAAAGTTTGGATAGCTGCAGGTTTGAAGGACAAGAATTGCAGGTAAGGGAGATGCATGGTTCTTACTTGCAATTCTGCCACGGATGCGTTGAAGCTTCTGGGGTTCGCTTAGTATCTCTGGAAGGTTTTAATCAATTCTATTAAATCTGCCGAATTTCCCTTGAATGCTCTAGACTGACTTGAACCGGTCCTCCATATTCTTTAGAAAGATTTAAGAATAATTTCAGTAAGGTTACTGGTATCTGGCTTTTGCAAGGTATGTTAATTGCAGAAATTAGGCACATCAGCTGCCCATTATTTTCCAGGAACGTTTCTGAATTGTTTCGACAGTGAAATAAGCTGAGTTTATACATTTTTGTTAGAACACGTCGATTCTTTAGTAACCTAAAATTGTGAACTAAACGTTTTTTATGCACATTGGAAACCCAACGCCTGTCAGAAAACTAAAACCAACTATAGGCATACATTTTAATGTTTCTATTTTATTTGTCATTAATTTTCAAAACTTAAAGACGAGTTTTTGATGAGCAATCGAGAATATTGCATATTGCTTTCACTCTAATTTCATACGTCGTATAAGGGTAAACTATTTTCATTTTAGTAGAATAAGAAATAACAACGTCAAAAAGCACAAATTGCACATTACTGCAAACACGTGTTTCCGCGTTACAAGGAATACCCTTTAATTGCAAATAATAATAATAAATAAATAAATAAACTTAAGGAGGAAAAGACATCCATATTTGTCGGATATCTTTCCATCCAAAAGCTCATTTCTTTTGCTTTGTGACGCCGAAACACTCTCTGCAGAATACTGCAATTTGCTTTTTGACGTTGCTATTTCGTATTCTACTTTTTAGCACAACATAAAGGTATTTATTTATCTTATTTTTGTTTTGTTCGGCACTGCGAATCGCATGACCCTATTCCCGGATATCTAGTAGGAAAACAATCATACAAACTCTTTTTCTCTATTTTTTTCGACTAAAAAATTAAAATTCAGTCAAGAGCGTCTATGCTTTTTTAAAAATTAACCATTTGACTCTAACACAAGAAATATTTCTTCATCTGCGGCGCCAAAAAAGCAATGATGTTGATTTTTCGTCAAATACTTTTTCACCATAAAAGCATTCAGGGATATATGATAATTCAAAACATTTTTTTAAATGTCAATCTATAGATACATTCAAGAGTTTAATGAAAATATCTCAAATTGTTATATCTAGGGACATAGGAATTTGAGTAGGGGAATTTGGATAATTCAATTGAGCCGTTTTTTCAAGCTGTCAATAATACATTTCATCTCGCACTTTGGTTGAAAGAATTTGCCGACTAGTTCAAAAGATAGATCCTTTAAAATCGTTTTCAATGCTGTTTGGCGGAAAGTTTACTAAGTGAGTTAGTGGCTAGCCGAGCAAAAAGCTACCCATTGACCAGGATTGAAAACACACAATTTAAAGGATTTATCCTCTCCACTGATCTTCACTGCTGAAGAGCTGGTAATGGGGGGGGGGGGGAGGTTCTAGCGAAAGGTAGCTGTGATGAAAAAGGATGGTATAGTTTGGTAGATACTTGGCGGGGAAGACTAGATAGCATAACTTTTTAAGACTGAGAGTTTTGCGGTTAGGATGAAGGCCTTCTTTTTTGCGAGGAAGAGTATTTATTTATTTTATTTATTTATTTATTTTTTTTGGCGATGACATTTTTACAACAGGGCTGTTTTTCATAAGATTAATATTGTCTGTTTTTAACGTTGCTAAAATAAGAGAAATATTGTATGTTTTTTTTAAAGATTTTTGATTAATAAAATTGAAGTTAAAGATAAGTAATTGTTGCCAAAAAGCTATTTTTTCCACACATGAAAAGAACTATTTAAAATTGTAATTAATGCTTATAAAAGGTTTGTAACAGCAGCTGCCTGGAATGACTAATATATCTATTTTCAGCTGTTGATTCTTGCATATTTTCTCCTGAATGCAAGAAGTTCGAAGTGTGTCAGAATGGAAAATGCGAATGCCCGGAATATCATAAACAAACAAAGGATGGATGCAAGCGTAAGTAATATTTCACTGTAAATTGTTTTCAAAACATTTTACTTTTATGCCATATTTTTTAACACTTTTAACGATGTGGATAAAATAACACGTATTTTATACTGCTCAAAAATATTTTGACTGTGCTTAAGTTCACACCTTTTATGTATGTACTAGCTGCGTCGCCCGGCTTTGCACGGTCCACCTCGAAAATAAAAGTTATGTCAAGTGACGCGTGTTCAACAATCAGGCTTCAACAAAAACAAAAAAAAACGGAAAATTTTGTGACAGATTGCGGAAAAATAACCAAAAAGGAAACATTTAAAATACCTCCGATTACAGGAAAAGCCTCAAATTAAATCCCAGAATTTTATTTGTTCATATTTGAGAAAAAAAAATTCGTTACACATCTTTCGTCTCAGTAACTTTCTTCTCCGCTACAAATTTTAAATAAAAGCGTTGTTGCGGAAAGTTGAGATGAAGCACTGAATAATAATTTGAATGAAGGAAAGCCTTCGAAAAATAGGGATTTTATGTCGAAATCTAAGTATCATAATAAATCTTATATCTTTAAACGAGCAATTCTTGTGGGTATATATTCGGAACTCCAGCGCTCGAATACGCTACCTTGCGGTGATTTATAAAACTGCGAATGCACCTAAAACTTTGCCACGTTGCGTTCCATGTGTGTCTGTTGACGTAAACACAGGCAGTTTGTTCTGAGTATTTATTAACGCAATCGATGTGTCTTAGTTTGCTTTCAGCTACAGAAATTAATTCGTCCCTTAGTAGTATTCTCGAGCTCCTCAAAATAATGTTAGTTTTCATTATTTCCTTAATAATAGGTGAAAGCGAAAATTCTGGATTAACAAACTTGGATAACGTTATACAAGGTAAAAAATTTTATTGTTTTGTATGAATTTGTAAGAATATGGGAGTTTTTTTAATCTTAAATTAATTAAACTTACCATATTTTACAGCAGCATTTAGTTGGAATGGACAGTATGCAAAATATTTTCTTGAATATATTATCGTAGAACAAAATGAATAACCGAGAAAGAATTTACTTTATTCCTTTTATTCTCAGCTGAAAGGTATCGCCAAATTTGTTTAGGGTTATATAGTTTTGGTATTGTGCGAGCAAAGTAGCCTTGGCGAGATTTCGCGTTTTTAGTTAAACCATTTTTAATTTTTATCATGAGTGGAATAAAATGGTAGTAAGATTACAGAATTCGATAAGTGAAAGGAAATAATTGTCAATCAACTGAAAAGAAAACTACCACCATATATCCGTGAGAATTTTGTTGATGATTTGCATAACATGACACAATTAAATCGTAACTCAGAAATTAGAAAAATCGAAACAGAAAATTTTTAAATTAACCGATTCGGGAATTCAAGAGAAATAACTCAGCTACAAATGGAAAACAAGTGCTAGCCAAAGCAAAGCAAAGAAGTATCATCTTCTTTTGGTAATAATTAACCGACTTTAAAAAGGAGGCGGTTATCAGTTCATACCGTATGTATGTTTTTTTTTTTTTGTTTGTCCACTCACAGCGTCTCACCTAGTGGACCGATTTTGATGATTCTTCTTTTAATGGATAGGGGATGGCTCAACTTAGGTCCCATTACTTTGTTTGACCATATTTGTTCGTTAGAAAAAAAGTTATGGTCAAAAAACAGTAAATTTCATGCAATTTCCCTATTAAATGATTAAACATAAAACCCATTGTTTCAACAATTTGGTGCCCTACAACAATAATATTAATAGTAATTGTGGTGATAATTTTGAATGGAGGCTTCTCTGAAGCAAGCATCAAGTTTCTTCAGTGTCATTGCTCTATAGTGGGGGTAAACCTAACGTGGAAGCGAGGTTTATGCAGTGATTTGGATCTGCTTAGCCTTCACAATGCTACTAGGTTAGGTTTACTTCAACTATAGTTGTATTTTTATCGTTATCAAGTATGCCAATAACAGATGATTCGGGCTGAGTAAGGAGATACAGGATTGCACAAAAAGCAACTATGCTGTGAAATGTAAATTAGTTAGGGAAAACGTAATATTTAAATGGTTATAATTAAATTAACACACAAATGAATTCCAGCGAGGAACAAAGATACATTTTTATTGTCAATCGCTTAAAGTTTAAGGCGTGTTTTTATTTTTTTAATATGGAACATTTTTATGAAAAAAATAAGGTAAAGTTTCGTTATAGTAACTTTTTAATATTTCTGAAATACATTTACACTAAAAAGAATAAAATAAAAAAATTTTGAAAAAAAAATAGAACCGACTTCAAAATTGCTCTAAAAAGTGAAAAATAATTTTATTCTTTAAACACCATCGATAATACTTTTAAACATAATTTTTGAAGTTGGCGCAAAAACGATCGATAAAATCATTCACAGCCATAACTCAGTTACAACTATAAATTAAATCAGGCCCAGTTTCTTCATTACCACATGCATTACGCATTGATGACTGCATATTTGAGTAACGATATAAATGTTTAGTTCCTAACTTGGGATGATTTTTCGATAACAATATGAACGAAGCATGGTTACAATGGATTTTACTTTTTGTTTTTGCGCCATCTTCAAAAATTATGTTTAAAAGTATTATCGATGGTGTTTAAAGAATAAAATTATTTTTCACTTTTTAGAGCAATTTTGAAGTCGGTTCTATTTTTTTTTCAAAATTTTTTTATTTGTAATGTCATATTGAATTTTCTAGCATTAATTGTTGTTCTTGTCAGGCCACAATTATTATTTAGTTTTATCAAGAATTGATAAATATCGAATTCAACATCGTGAAAATGGCTGCTTAGAACTACGAACTACGTACTTTGCATTAATGTTTGACGTTTAGTAATGCTTCTTGAATGCTCATTTCTTTCTACGTGGGTCAGAATATCAACAAGACTTTGAAAATTAATTTAAAAAGAATAAAGCGAAACAATCATACGTACGAACAAAAATCACAACACTTTTAGCATTTTCTTCGTTACCATGTGCGTTTGTTTTAGTTTTCAATTCCGCCATTAGACAGTGACTTCAGTGCCCCCTATAGTTCGTTGGAGTTGCGAATATATTTCTTATCTCGGAAACGGCTCTAACGATTTGGATGAAATTTTGGATTTAATTGTAGTTTTGCATTCTAAGTTCATCTCCATCAGTGTTTTTTCTGTAAAAACGCGATTTTTTTTTACAAAAAACAGTTTTTTAATATAAAGTCAAATTGAGTTAAGCCTTGAAGTAAACTGTGAGTTCACGCATCAGGCAGACGATTTGCAACCATAACAATGAAAATTTGTCTCTTCTTGCTTTAAAATTTTATACTTGTTTAGGGTTGCCAGGCTTGGCTGATATTGGCCGCTTTTATTTATTTTCTTTTTACACTTCAAATAGTTTAACATGTTTTTAAAATCACGCATCTAAATTTTATTTCGAAGAAGTGTATGTCTTGAGATTCTTTATGTTTTGTTAAGACAGTTATTATCATTTGTTGGAATGGTTTGTGGATCATCAGTTTTGATGGATATCATGCTGTATGTAGCATTTTCTGGCGTAAAAACTAAAAGTACTTATTTAAAAAGAAAATCTCGATTGGGATAAAATCGAGAAACGCATCATAGTATGAAAGGAAGTATTCGGTTAAAAACCTATTTCACCATAGCAAAACTAAGGTCAAAATATTTTAATTACTGACAAGAAAATTGTATAGTGGAAACAAACGTAACAGATAGTTTAAAGCAAAATGTTGATTTAATTACATTCAGAATCTTCTTTGTTTGGTACTTTAGTGTTATAAGAAGGTCGAGTGCTTAATATTTCGTCAACGTGAAGCCTTTCAAATATATTTGGAAAAGTATTGAACCTTAAAAAAACACAATTTGACGAAAAATAATTTTTTTAAAGCCGAGCAAGGCTCGGTCGTCCAGGTATCTAGTTTTTAATTGATATCTCCGCTAATTATTATCGGAGGATTAAATAGCCAAACATGAAGACGGGAAAAATACGCATCTGTCGAAAATTGGTTCGATGGTCTGTTCACTGGCGTTTGGGAGAAGTAACTCTGACATACATACATAGGTACATACGCTCAGTTTTTAATTATATAAGATTTATTTGTATTCATTTATTTCTCTTTATATTATTTGTAGACTCGTGCACCATTGTCTTTCATTTATATATACACAACATTGAATCTCTGTGTATTTCTTCTTATTGAAGTCATGACCGACAGACAAGAAATGCATCTTGCAATTTAAATCAGTTACTTTAGCAATTGATATTTTTTTGACCTAATTGTAGCACATATTACAGCGAAACTTATGGGTTTATTCTGATTCCCCTGTACGATTTTGCCCCACTTTCCTTTACTTTGATGTTTCTAATGCTCCACTATTAATTTTTCGTTCAAGCATTTCTCATTGAGCAAAGAAAGGCAAAACCTAATTATATTATATAAACTGCCAAAAATTTAAGAAAATGTTATCTGCGTGAACTTAATGTCACTTGTTCTCCAATTACTGACTATTGTAAGGTACTTTCTTTTTGAAAATTACCAGATTATCTTTTGACTCTACAGCCTTCTACCTTTTTTGTTCAAAATACATAGTGTCCATTATTAAACAACCCTACTTTAAAGCAGTCTAGTAACAAAACTATTGCTCAGAAAATAACGACATAATGTGTACAACATAACTCAGGGATAGGAATTTGTTGGAGCGAATAATAGTAATAAAAAACAGTTCACAATTTTGCCACCAGGGTGCGCTCTTTTATGGGTTGCACATTTACTATACATTTAAGGTGGCTTTAAAAACAACAACATGTTGAGTATTACTGCCATCATTTTTGGCACTTTCTTGTATAGCGAGATTAGCATGTTCTAATACAATTGACCACAGTTCGCTCTGAGAAGTGCTATGGTCATGTAATAATAACCTGTATGTAACATGATGTAAAATTCTAGGATTATCAGGATTTACAAGTTGTTTCAAATACCTCCAAAGCCGCCAGTTAGACAGATCGAGATTTGTTGATCGGGAAATGCTGCTTATGGTGTAAGGTTACACAACATTTTGTTTGCTGTGTAGGGATACCCTGTACATGTCATAAATTTGCTGGTTTGACCGCATAGATATTTCTTTTGCTATATTTTTAACCTGTTAACCGCGAGACACACTTTTGTTCAGCTATTTTCACAATTGGGTCAACTACTGCTTTTGTAATCATAGTTTGCCTAAATATTTTCTACACAAAAAAATTTTTTAGACATATTCTGAAAAAAATAACATACTCAAGGCAGCAACTACTGTTTTTTACTACTGCGTAAAATACTGAAATGCAGACTAATATAAAACCACGTTTTGATGACTTATTACAAATTTATGAGCACAAGAGTGCTTGCAGTGGCGAATGTTCATGAATAGCGGCCAAGTCACAATGGTAGAAATAAATAGGTAAGGACTAAATAAAACATAATACTTTCAAAGGTACTTTTCCGTTAGCAGGGCGCAATCGAAAACCGACAAATGATTACGCCCAACGCTACGCGATTATTTGCCAAATTGATGTAGAAATCCGCCAATTTTCTTACAACCCTTATTGGGCGTATTTGCTGGCGAATCATCGTGTGGCGATGGACGTAATCATTTGGCAATCTTCACTTTCGGTGGTCCATTCTTGAAGAATTCAGAACATCACAGTGTTATGTAGTAAAGTGGAATAGAAACAATACAAAAATGGGTTCTAATAAGGAATGTGTCCCCTCCCTAACTTAAATGCATTGGCGGCATCGATTTTCCATGCTGTTTATTAAGTTTTCGGACACTGGAAAAGGAAGCGCAGATCAGACACAGAGAAAGCCTTGTTCCAGCTCATGTAACGATCTTGGAGGAGGATTTAAAGCAGCAACATATCTGTCAAGATAGCCCCAAAAATGTTTTATCGGATTCAGGTCCGGAGATCGATCTGGCTATTCCATTCGTTCCAAACCGTAGTCCTCAAAATACTCCACAACAATCTGAGCTCGGTGAAGTCGTGCATTACCATCCATGAAAATGAAATAATTACCAATTGCACCAGCATATGGGCGGACACATCGATCAAGGATCTCATCCCAATATCTCAGACCAGTCAGAGTTCCTCCATGGAACACATGCAGGTCATTGTGACCAACGAGCGAGATCTCTGCCCAAACCATGATTCTACCACCTCTGTAACAGTGTCTTTCAACAGTGTTGGATTGATGGTATCTAGTGCGCTGTTCCCTCCAGATCAGTAGATGCCCTGAATCACCCTCCAATGTAAATCTGGACTCGCCTTGTGAACAGCACAGAAGCCCGTTGCTGTTCTCTTGCCCAGCATAAGCGGATCGTTCGCTGCGGTGCGTTGAGGGGAACACACACAACTGGTCGTCTAGCATAGAGACCAGGATTCCCAGACTTCCCGGATTTCAAGAGACAGTCCCGTATTTTGAAAAATTGTCCCGCGTCCAGGGGAACTTCCATACGGGACGGCTGAATTCCCGTATTCTGGCTGATAACAATATTTTACAGTACGAGACATTATTTTAAGGGGAAAAAACTAAGTAAAACAAAAAATGTGAAATAAAGTGCAGTATGAAAATCATGTGGCAGCAAACGCAAAAAATATTTTCCTTTTGATTTGGTTGGTATGTTTTTGTTTCGGCGGCAGACTATGAGGTGGTTGCTTCTTAGCTCATTGACTCATGTTGGGAATATATCTGCGCATGCGTCGTCTATCGCAATGAAAACGGTTTTTATATTTTGATAGGCGGCATTTTGTGAGGTTTAACGCTTCGTTGCGATTGAATTTTTCGTTCTTCTTGATTGAATTCTATCGTTCCTTTACAAATGGTTTTAAAGTTCGTTATTATCATTCATGCAAACTATGCATTTTATTGTTACTGTCATTTTTCTATGGTGAGATTCGAAAACTATGTTGTACCTTAACTTTTTGAGGCCAGTGTATAATGGCAAATTTAAATACAGAAATAAATGTAGTTATACCTACCAGTTAATAGACACTACCAGTTAATAGGACTATTATACAGTTAATAGTCCTTGTATGACGAAATATTTCATCGTACTCAGTTAATAGGCTAAAGTTCTTTGCTATAACAGTTCATCATCCTTTCAAAATTCTATAGTGTGCTATATTGCAGTATGGTTCAATGTTACTCAAAATGTATGCATTAATTAAGCAAAAGATATAAGCTTTATCGTAGATGGTATTTCAAAAATACATTGCTGTTATTTGTACTTGATTTTAGCTTTGTCTTTTCAGCGGATCTGTGCAGTCTTCACAAATGCGCTTTCTTCAAAGACGCTAATTGTAAAGAAACTGATCTTCTAGACACAGTAGACTGCGTTTGCGGAAAAGGGTTGTTTTACGACGGATCTCAATGCTCGAGTGAGTTTTTTTTCCTCATTGTTATTGTAGTTGAGCTGAAGGTTCTAAACACTACATAATAGACACAATAGGTATAGGGCGATTCTCGGAAAAATATCCCGTGCGTAACGCTATTTTTTTATTTTATTCAAGTAACTATTAATTATATATGGGATTAACTGTTATGCTTTGTTCGTATATTAAAGCATGTATTATACATACAGCATTATTTTTTGAAGGCATTGGTTTGCTGGAAAAAATAGAAAACTTAGCGTTACAAACGGAACATTTTTTCGAGAATCGCCATGTAACACAACTGGTTGAATTGGGCCGCAAGCAAGGCTAGTAATGATTATCGTGTGAGTTAACGAAGACTTGATGCAACACTTAGAGTGTTAAAGCCGCAGAGAAACAGAATCAATCTGCAGTTTTTCAAAGGCATCAAAGTTGATGCATTCTTTTATTTTGGAAAATGTTCCAAATCATTGTACATAACATGTAAACTATTGTTGGAAATTTAAAATCTTTTTACAATACGTGATGATTAACCGTAAGAAAGGGCGTGCAGTCTCACAAACCGATCAAATGTATACCCCGCTACCCGTAAGACATCTTTAGTTCGATGGAATTGTTTTTCCCAATAGCGTCTTGTTTTAAGACCTGGAAAAACACCCTCCCATCCACATCTTTTGGCATGTGCATCTGGTTGAAATCTCATCGCACTCTTCAATAGCGGTCTATGAGATCTTACCTCTCATTTGGGATTAAACATTTTGGCAGTAGTACACATGCTGTTGTGATAAGCACACAAAAGTTGTATCTACACTTTTTTTTTAAACTCAAAATTGAGCTACGGTCACCGGGTGGTACTTTGTCACATGTTTAACCTTAACACAATGTTTTACGGCCATATGTCAATGGAAAGTATTTTTTAAAAAAGTCTGAAAAAGTTATATCTGAATCGAATACATGGAGACGCGAAACTTTAAGCGGCAATATTTCATTTTTAACTCGGCTGCAGATACGACTTAGTAGCTTAGCACGGCAGCATGGCTCTAAGTTAGGTACGTGTGAAAATTGGTTTCTTTATCTCTTCCGCGTGTTTGAAATGATTGCGAAAAATAATTTAGGAGCAATGAGTGCTGAATTATTCCTGGAAGTACTAAGCGATATACTAATAATTCAGATGCTGTCAAAAAATGTTTCCTAATGAGCTGTATTCAATTTTCTGTTCTTTCAAACTATCAAAATTATGCAACAAACTATCAAAATTTTCTGAGCATAATAAATACATAAAATGAAATCATTATTAAATAATACATTCTTTCCTATTATTAGTCGCGACATATTTACTACAACAGATCATTTTTCTCGAAAAATATTATAAGGCTCTAGAAAAATTTTCTCGGAATAAGTTTATTTCACTTAAAAAAAAAAAAAAAAAAAAAAAAAAAAATCCGCTAAATAAAAGTTCAAATAACATTTAATGTAACTAACAGGATTGTATCTACTAGATTGTATCTATTTTTCGTAAAATATTAACTCGTGTGGTCTCTGACAACTCACGTCAACTGATATGTACTTTTTCACATCTCATGTTTTGTATGAAAAACATCACCTCTGGAAATCAAATGCTAAAGAGCTTGCAGCAGAATCTACATTCTACAATTGCACAGTATTTTATTTCAGTATTTATTTCTCCCTTAATGAACGTGCGAGGAAATTTTTACGGGAAAGTGAGTTTACTTATCACCCTTACGTGTTTGAAGTTTCATAACAATTTATTGGTCAGGTATTTATTTACTTTGAAGAAAAAATCAAGAAGTTGGAAAAACATAAATATTTGCAGGTTCACCCTTAGTTTCGCCAACATTTAAATTTTCCTCCTCTTTTAAATACATCAAAAGATATGATTGAAACTGAAGAACAGGGGGGTGGAAATTTCTTGTCAGCAAAACTGTGGGGACACCTAATTGAAAATGTATGTTGATGATTCTTTTTGAGGGAGAACTCTTCTGAAATAGTTCATGCAAATTAGTACAAAATCCATTTAAACTGAGTCATTCATTTGTAATGCGTATCCATCACCAACATCCAATATATCCAATCAATTAGAGACTGCTTTTCTTTTTCGAAATCTATAAATGGATGCGATGAAACAAGTATTTATTTACCTTAAGTGGAAAATTTGCTTTTCAGATGGCAACTGCTTCATTCCAGGCCGATGGTCCGACTGTAGCAATGGCTGTCCATACGGAATGGATCAAACAGACACAGGATGTCGTAAGGAAACGCCTTTTCTCATCTAAAATCCAAAGCTAATTTCAGAAAAAAGTTAATGTTAGATATCGAACTATTGAATTTAACGTATAAAAATTACTAAAACAAAATTACCTTATTAATTCATTTGTCGAGGGCATTAGAAATCCTAAAAACATCCAGACCAATTATGCCATTTAAAAAGTATGTGATGTCATCATTTAAAAAAAAATTTCATGTTTCTGTTGTAAATTCTTTGTACACTAACATAAGTTTTAAACAGGATGTCTTGAAATAGACTGACTGTTATCAAAAACTTATAACAAGAAAATGGTTAATGATTAAAAAAAAAAAAACGAATTCTTGAAGAAAATTCATGCGATGGACCGTAAATCCCCCCCCTCCAAATATGTTTAAAATTTTAGTTCGAAATTTTTTCAACAGATGGCGCTTCAGATAGTAAGTCCGTAAATCAAAAAGGAAGAATTGCCTTTCGTCGATTTTTCTTTTCTCCGTTTGTGACATGTGAATGTACCCAACGTTAGAAAGTTCATTAAAAACATTTTTTGAAAAAAAAAATGACGTATTTTTTTACCTTTCTTTGATTTACAATCTGACTATCTGCAGCGCCATCTATTGGAAAATTTTTGAGCTAAAATTTTTTTCTCTGGAAAGAAAAAAATTATAATGAATTTTCCGCAGGTTTTTTTTTAAATCATTAACCGTTTTCTTGTTATACTTTTTTGTGAAAACAGTCAATTTCAGGACACCCTGCATATGAACTAAAATTATTTCCATTAAATAACCCAGGACCCTTTCCACGCAAAAGTAAAAATTTTCTCCCGCACAAAACAGCAGTATATTTCATTTCAAAATGTGTAATAAAGAAAAAATGATTTGCTTAAGAAATTACAAATTTATATATTGAGGTATTACGCAAAAATGTTTTGTTTATAACACTTTTTAAAGATTGCTTTGGAAATAAAATATAGATAGCTCTTACGACAGAAAAAATGTCGGATTTTCGGTGCAACAGCCAGCTATTTGTTTCTGTTTGAAACGAACTATAAATATAATGAGTAGTAAAGCAAAGTATGAATTTAGTTTTTAACAAATTGCAGCAGCAGATTCAGAGAACATTTTTTCTGGAATTGAGAAGTATGAAAATATGTAAACTTTGTTTAAAAAATAGCAATTAAAAGAGAAATTGAAAGCAAACTTGGTTAGAAAGTCAAACGCATAAAACATTGGTCAACAATTTTTTTTCACTTTAAGCTCTTAATTATTTCTATATCATAAAAATGTAAGGAAACCTTTATTCCACTCGTCACAGTGAAATCACCCAAGGCAGAGGTTGGTTAACCGAACAAATGAAAACAGATGGAATTAATTTTTTTTCATCGAGAGTTAACAGGATTTCATAAAGTCGCGTTAGAAAGTTAATATTTATTCAAAACAAAAACATTCAGTGATAACCGATTTACTATGACAATAGGGCATCAGTTGTCTAAGAGCAAAATAGATTTTAGCTGGAGTGCTATAAGTAAAAGCATTGTGTTCACAGATTCCCTTATTTACGGTCCTATTATATATTTTCCTTTTCAGTAAGAATATGTCCAGATCTGCTTCTATAATACACTGAAAGCTAAGAAACTAGTATGTAAGAAACTACATATATTTCAGTTGACCAGTTGGATGGGAATTTAAAGACAGGCCTAATTTTTTGATTCAGACCAGAGACTGAACAATGTTTGGTTCAACACCCCCAGAGGTATTGTTGCACTTGGAGGACTTTGTGACCACAAACATATTTAACGACTAGCTAGGTTCCAACCCGGGACCCTCAACTCACAAGTCCGATACCTTACCGATCAGACCACCACGGCCTGTTTGCAATTGCGGTAACCCTTGCTGCTTGATAAAACTGCAATTTTGTACTTAGTAATATGCTTAGTTTGGTTCAGTTTTCGTGCAACGGCGATGCTCCCGATGTAAAACTAAGTAAGGCACATGTTATTTAGTAATCAAAAGCCTGTCCAGTCAATGGCTTTTTGGCCATTCGACATCTAGCCTCCCAATAGAGCCGAGTCAAGTTTTTGTCAGTCAGTAAGTTACCGCCCCTAAGTTACCTGCGATTCAACTCGTGAATTGAAGGCAAAGCTTGGGTATTTTTAGCTGTAAGTTACCTCCCCTAAGCGAGGGCTAAGGCACAACTACATGCAATATACCAGATAACCCAGTTATCACAGCTAGAGACTTTGCCTTCAATTCACGAGTCAAATCGGCACCATGCTACGGACGCTCACTAATGAGATGGATTCACTCTATCTACCAGTTTGTTGGCACTCTCAGCTTACATAAGATGACATCTGCCTCAGGCTAGGTTATTCACTATGCAAATCTACAGAGTTCTAATAAGAACGAAACTGCAGTCTTTAGCTGTGATAACCTTGCTGTCTGGTATACTGCAGTCAAGTTGTTTGACAGCGGATGAAGATATTCACTGTCCATCTTGGACGTCCGGCAAAGAGGGCAGTCGTGATTAGCAGCAAGCTTGATGAGGTGGAGGTGTGCTTGCAGGTAGGTTCGGTTTTCATACGAAACATGGCGACTGACTGCAAAGGATCTCTAGAGATGTCTTCTCGGCGATTGCTGTAGCAGATTTAGCGTTACCCGGGGTGCACCACGTGGAGGCTTGCTACTCTACACCCGCACCAGTTGTGGATATCAGTTGGACTTTTTTTTCATTAAAAAATGAACCATGCATTTTTTAGATGCATACCATTCCAACAAAATATAACAATTTGTGACAAAACACAAAGAAAAAATAGCCCCTAATTGTGGTAGGAAAATTTCATACTACAGCATGTCAAACTTCTGAGAGTTTGACTGCAGTATAATTAAGAGTAAATATGAATAAAAACTAGGCAAACGTGCTATTTTTTTTCAGATAAAAAATTAACTATGTGCATTTATGTTTTAGAGGCGACTGACAAAAACAAGATATGTTCTAAAAACTGTGGAAAATATGGCTTTTGCATAAAAGAAGGAGGAACAGAGCAGTGCAGGTGTTTACCGAAGTTTTCGGAGATGGTGAATGGTATGCTTATGGTTTACTTTGCTTCTTTGAAATTAAACAAAAGTCGAAGTATAACAGATTAAGTAAAGGGAAATTCTTACGAAATCCGTGATCTGCAATCGATGCTATCACAGAAATCTCAATTTGCTTAAAGAAAATAAATGTACTAAAAAATTTTTAAATTAAAAATTAATTTCTTATTTTTTGTTTAAAAAATAATAAAATAAAACGGCAATTTTATGCTAGAAAATTTTGTGGGAAAAAAAACGATTTTGACATATTTTTTTTTTTTCAGCATTTTTTTGTCTATTCTGGAATTAATTTCATACACCAGTACAACGGCATGATTCAGTATGCTTGAATGTGAATGGTGAATGGGGTCGTTTCCAAAAGTTTAAAAGGTTTTTTTTTTTTTTTTTGAAAGAGCATGCTTAAAAACATAGGATCTAACCATTTTTTAAATAATTTGCTCAAGTTTAATATTAAAAAAAAAAACTTAAATCGTTGCGCTTCCCTTGTGTACGCTTCTGTCCGATAACATCACGAATGATGAAATGCCACTCAGTGTTGCCATTCACAGAGAAAAATATTTTATTCACGTCTTTACTCAAGTGTAATGACAACGATATGGTTGATTGCAAGCGTAGAGCGCAATTTTAATTCGCTTCTTGATTATCATAACGTGGAAATGTGGTAGAAAGACGCGCCAAAGAGCATCATTTGTGAGGTCATCAAGACCACGCCTTGTTTGAAAAATCGGACATTTAAGAAAATTAATTAAAAAATAGCTGTTGGGAAAATGAAAGTATTTTCGGGATCCATGTTACTTTTTTTTTTTTTTGCTTATTCTATCAATTTCAGTGACAAAAAGAACTATTGACTGAAGGAAACAACTCCATTGCGAATTTACTTGAGATAAAAGCAGATGTTCCAGAGCAGCGGTTCGTAGTTTATCTCATTTGTGGAACCCTTACTAATGTTCACTCTTTTTCATGGTTCCCTGGTTATTTTCAATACCATAGTTAGAATGGAGTTGCTTCCATGAGTCAATAGTACTACTTTTAGTCAATGAAATTGACAGAATGAGTCACAAAAAAAATATAATAGAATAAATAAAGAAATAAATAATAATTATAATAACATGGAGCAAGAAAACTTTTTTTATTTTCAAAACTTTTAATTTTTAATTAATTTTTTTAGATGTCCAATTTTTCAAACAAGGCGTTGACTTTATGACGTCACAAGTGATGAACTTTGGCACGTACTCCACTGGTGCACTGAATGCTTACGCTTGCTGTCTACCGCGCTTCCAGCTTATGATAATTCAGAAGCGAATTAAATATTGCGCTTTACGCTTGCTATCAACCTATGCCATGTCATTGCCAGTATATGTGAATAAAGATGCGAATTAAATATTGCGCTCTGCACTAATGGCATCAGTAAATGGCATTGCATCACTTTTGATATCATGTGCAAAAGCGTAAAAAATGAAATTGAAGCAGCGCACCGATTAAAATAATTTAAAATATACTAAACTTCGTCAAACTATTTAAAAAGGGGTCAAATCCTATGTTTCCAAGCACGCTCTTTGAGGAAAAAAAAAAAAAAACTTTTTAAAATTTCGGAAACGACCCCAGTCAACATTTCAAAATGGATTGCAAGTAATGAAGCGAAAAGGATTTCCTTTGATATGTTTAACCTTTGCTGTTCATTTGAAAGATGCCGATTGAAAGCTTCACTCAAACTTTATTTAGACCTTAAAACTAACTAAATTGAATTAAAAGAAAGAGCGTAAGTTTTATTAAACTGTTCAGTAATTTCCATGAAATCTTGGGGTTCCGCAGAGCACAATTTAAGAAACGCTGCCGTAGAAAAACGAAAACTAGTTTTTCTCGATTCAGGCCTAAGAAAATCCATAGATGGATATTGGATATTTTGGATCTAAAATATTTCACGAAGAGAGGGATGAAGAAAAGGGGAAAGTAGTAAACACAAACACAGACAAAAAAAAAAAAAAAAAAAAAAAAAAAATGCAGAAGCCATGAGCTTTCATACTTGCAAAAAATGTTCATCAATGTGGTCGTTTCCAAAATTTTAAAAATATTTTTTTCTGAAAAAGCATGCTTAAAAACATAGAATCTGACCATTTTTTAAATAATTTCTTTAAGTTTAATATTTAAAAAAAATTACTTAAATCGGTGCTCTTTCATCGTTTAACGCTTCTGCCGAAGACATCACAAATGATGAAATGCCATTCAGTGTTGCCATTCACGATCCAAAATATTTAATTTGTATCTTTACTCACGTGTATTGGCAACGATAGGGTTGATAGCAAGCGTAGAGGTAATTTTTAATGCGCTGCTTGATTATGATAACGTGGAAACGCAATTAAAAATGCTCCAAAGGACATCATTTGTGACGACATAAAGACCACGCCTTGTTTGAAAAATTGAACACTTTAAAAAATTAATTAAAAAAACAACTGTTGGGAGAATGAAAGTAATTTCTGGGTCCATGCTATTTCTTGTTCTTATTCTATCAATTTCTGTGACAAAAAGTAGTACTTTTGACGGAAGGAAACAACCCCATTAAACCACACAGGGTGTTTCAGAAAGAACCAACCTACTTTGAAGCGTCATTGCAGACAGTAAAATAATCAAAGATAGTGGAAATATGAAAAAGTAGTACTGTGTGACAGACAGATCTAAATTTTTTCATGCACCTGTTTCTAAAAATAGTTGCAAGTTTGGTCATATAAGGGCGCTGTGTCACATATGCTGCATGTTGTCATCATAATGCTGCTGTTGAAAGGTGTAACGAACCCCTTGCTATGAGGTTTGACCTTTGTTCACTAAAAACACTTTTATACACTGTTTAAAAGGCATTTGCGAGCAGAGCGCCATCTTCTGTCCGATTTTGGAACTATTTCTCAAAACTTGAGTGTAAAAGAATTCAACCCTATCTGTTCAACATGCTCCTTTGTTACACCTTATCTCTGTAATATTCTTTTCTCTCTAATATCATCTGTTTTGCTGTAATATTATTTCAAAGTAGGGAAGTCATTTATCTAAAGCACCCTGTATAAACATTTTTTGCAATTCTATGCTTACACTGCCGAAGTTCATCTACAGACATTTACGAACAGGGGTGCCCATCTGGGGGGCGGAGGGGATCATGGCGCAGACTGCGCCATTGAAATTTTTAGAGGGAGGGTGTTTTAAGGGGTATTTTTCGCTTTTTTGGGGGGAGTGTCTTCGCGATATTTACGGGGGAGGGCTGCGTATTTGCTCTTAGGGGGTGGACACCCCTGTTTACGAGGTCATTCTGTGGAACTGTAGGCTATTGGTCTTATCAACAGAACTGATAATAGAACAAGACGAATAACAAAACTTTTTGTTGAACCCTAGGATCCTGTATATTGAATGCAACAGCTGTGTGCGCATCAAAACGTCTAGCCAGCGACTCTTCGAAGTGCGATTGCTCTGGAATCTTGAAGTATGCTGATGATGGAATAACTTGCAAAAGTAAGTAATCTTTTACCATGTAACTAGAGGCGTAGCTAGACTCGACTTTCGGGGGGGGGGGGTTACTTCTTTTATATATATATACAAAAACTTTTTTTAGTATTAAAAAAAAGGGAGGTGAATCTTACATACTTTGGAATGACTTTGAAACGGAGTGCCTCAAGTCCGACACTTGTGTCAAACAAAACAAAAGCAAAGAAATTTTTTAATATTTTTTTTATGTTATGGAAAATTCAACTTTTTTTTTTATTTTCCCTCCATTTAATTTAAAGTGAAATTTTCTAGCAACGGTCTTGTCAAAGCCAGTCAATCCAAACCAATGATCGTGTTCCGTTCATTTCAGTGTGACTGCTTAATTTAGAGGCTAACGCACATCTACAAAAGCTGGCACCCCTGAAAGTTAATAGATGCATCCATTTCCGCCTGTAAACTGGATGTTTGACTTTCAATCTCATCGGTGGTCAGACTATAAAGACTATTTTTATTAACTTGGTTTGCACTAAAAGTATGAAATAAAATAAAAAAAAAGACTCCTTGAAATATAACCCATAAAAAATGAAATTACTTTTCCTATCGTTATATTTGTATGTTGCTTTTTATGTATTTACATTTATGCTGATTTTAAAGCAGTTAATAAAATTTGAATTAAAAAAAAGGGAAGAAATGTAGGCGGTAGAAAGTTATTCGCTCAAAGCTGCATATGTGTTCTCCTCTCAAGTTTTTATTTTTAATTTTATTAGCTGCTTTAGAATTACATAAATATCTATTTGAGAGAGCAGCAGCAATTTTTGAGTGTTATAAACAGAAGTCTTTTTTATTTTCTACATTTTAATACGAACCAGCTAACAGAAATAGTCTAGATTTATTTCGTTTTTTAACATTTTATTCATGTAATGCTATGCAGTTTTTCTGTTGAATTAAAATAAAATTACCTTCAGAAGGGTCCGATGGGACTAATGCTGCTTTGCAGACTGTGCTTCGTTTTCTTCAGCCGACGTTAACTTTCTCTTTTTAGAGCAATCCTTTTCGTCATTTTCATTTTTTTTTTCTTTGGGTTTAAAAAAGCTTGTTATCGGTTTTGCTCGCTTCATTATGCAACAACTTTCACTTAGAATGTACTATTTTAAACAGACTGTACGTTTCCAAAAGAATACGCAGTAAATACTGGCTGAAAAATCAATGTGATTGCAATGGATACTCTATGGTTAGCAAAGGTCGTTTTGATTATGACCTATGATGACACACACGAGACCAGCCCAACAAAAACCTCTATCGATCAATCTCATTTCTAAAGCGAAGTGTCAAATTTCAGTCAATTATCAAAAAATTGTCGCAGCAGAGGATCTTTACGCTTGAGGGTCACTCATGGAGCAGATTTTCAATGGCATTGGGGGGGGGGGGAGCAAAGTGCATTTTTGACCTTTGTTACTCAGAAAAAAGTCATTTAATTTTTTTCTTTTTCTTTTTTTTCTTTCTCTTCTCTTTTCTTTTTCTCTTTTTTTTGAGACAAACGTTTCAGGGGGGGGGGTGTCCCCGACCCCCCCTTAGCTACGCCCCTGCATGTAACACTTCAAGTAAACCACCAACGCACGTTGTAAAGCGGCATGAAAACATTGCTATCGTAAGAAATACAAGGGTGCTCTAAAAAAGTTTTTTTTCTCCATGAAAACAGTAAAAAATTGAGTGAGAAGAGGGGGGAGAGGTGACCCAACCTGTAAATAGGGGTAGGTGATAGGTGAAAACGGTGGTCAAATTTGCATTCAAGTGTTCATTTAACGTAAGACTCGATAAGAATGGTGACAGACCCATTTTGAGAGTTTTTTTTTTTTTTTTTTTGTCGCGCCGTGTAATCGAGGCTTTCATTACAATATAAAAAAAAATCCGAGACGTTACTGGTTATTTCCGTGGAACGTGTTGTGAGTTCACAGGCTTTCATCTATTTTCTCGTAAATGTTTCCTGAATTTCTACTAGTGGGCAAACTTTTCACTGTTGTGAAAATTAATTTAAGCTACCAGTTTAATGATTGATTGAGCGTATTTATTTAGTATGTATCGTCTTTTATGTGATTACGTCTCGTCCAGATTGCCTAAGCTCCCAACGAGAGTGAATAAGTAACTGCATAGCTGCAGCTTTGCTAGGCAAGCGATATGCCTGGTTCGTACTTGCAATTCTATCATAATTTATCCATGGTTGTTTGGTAAATCAGGATTGTTCTAATCAATTATATTAAACTTATCTAGTTTTTCTTGAAGGTCCCGTGACGTAACTGGCTTTAACAGGGGAGATTTTCCGATTTTTCAGAAAGTTTCAAGGATAATTTCAGAAAGGTTACTGACTTTTAGTGGAAAACGGTCCTGGTTTTTGGAAGAAATGTTACCGGCAGAAATTGGGCACATCAGCTGCCTATTATTTTCCAGGAATGTTTCTGAATTGTTTTTATGGTGTAACCCTAAAAGAGTGGATACTTGCACGTTATAAATAAAACATCTTAAATGCATAATTTTTATGACGAGTTCCCACGCCAGTCCTAATTATGAACATGGAGATTTGTACTTTTAAATGCACAGAAAGGTGATGTTTTTGTTAGCATCTGAGATCTGATATTGCTTAAAGAAAAACTATATGGAACGAGTGTAAGGAACCAAAATACAAAATAATAGTGTCTTAGAGTTAGTAAAAAAGATTTTAAGTAAGTACACCTTTAGTTTATAGTTCTTTTATATACTTTTTATACTGTCCGCGTTTAATCACCAGGTCCTCTATCTTCACAACCCTGAGTCTTTGATACGTATACTTCCGTATTTGATAAAAATAAGATGCAGAGTCAAGGTGTTAAAAATTTATATTGGAAATTAAAATAAATGAAAAAGATATGAAGCCTGAATCTTTATATGATCCCCAATTCCTTGAAAGATTTTGGACATTAAAACGGGATTTTAACTAGATTTACAAGAATTAAAAAAAAAAACTATTTAAAAACACAAAATATTGACATTAGTTTGCTTTATTTGGGAATATATTTACTCAGTTATGAAACGCAACGTTTAGTGACTTATGCCACTTTATGTTGGAGTAAATACATCAATGCCACTCGCACTTTTATTCCCCCTTATGAGTATGGATAATCCTCCAATGTGAGGCAACGTCACCTATAGACGACATACTGCATCTGCGCAGACGATGGGACAACTTCTTTGTAGCAATATACACTTTAAAAACGATTCAGAAACGTTCCTGGAAAATAATGGGCAGCTGACGTGCTCAATTTCCGCCAGTAACATATCATGCAAAAAACCAGGAACGTTTTCTGCTAAAATTCAGTAACGTTCCTGAAATTATACCGGAAGCCTCCTGAAAAATTCAAAAATCTTCCCGTTTAAAGTCAGTCGTGTTTCTGGAACTTCGGAGAAAACTTAGGTAGGTATATTATATTAGCTTTGCACCTTCCTGATTTATCAAGGAAGTTTCATAAGCAGTATTGCAAGCATGGCAAAAGTCAAGTCAGAACTGCAAGCAAGTATCGAGAATTGTAACCGCAAGCAATTCTAGCAAAGCAACGTCGTTCATACCTATTTGCTCCCTTTGGGCGCTTTATCATCATGGACGGGCCTGAAGCCGATGATACACTTTATAAATACTTGCAGTTAATCTTTGAACTGGGAACTAAAAATATTTTTCACAACTGTGAGAAATCTGCATTCATCTGCAACGTGTAGCAATTCAGGAAACGTTTTGCCAACGATGCTTGATATTTCCAAGAAGTGGATAAAAACCATTTAAATCCTAAAACGTTACACGGAAATACTCAGTAATGTTTCGAATTTTTTTACAGTATATGGAAATTTAGTCTGAGTTGTTTGTATTGTGATTTCGTCATTTGTGAATAAAAGTTTCTATAAAACACTTAATTATGCTTGCACTGAGCATTAATACTCTGGAAACCACAATGGACAATATAGCTAACACTTTACACCCTTGATCATTTGTATATTTTTGGGGGCTATATAGCGGCATAGTAAAACTCTTTTTTTTTTTTGACGCCCCCCAGTTTTATGACACTATAATAAAAAGTAACGTGTGCAAAATTTGAACTCGATCGGTCAATAATAACACGTGCCCCTAGACCTTTGAACTTTAACACTTTTGATAATTTTCCCACAAATCTTCGAGTTTTTACTTCAGACCCAGTACATCGTTTCTCCTAGGTTTAAAAAATATTTTTACATTGAGGTAGCATTAAAATTAATCTTTTTAATTACTTTATATCATCTAAAGATTTTCCGTTGGATAAAAATGAAATAATGCTTTAGAAACTTTCCTTAATCGTTCGCTTTTCTAAATGTATCTCGATAGTGTGTATTTATTTCCGATAGTCTTGAACGGTCTGTAAAATCAGTTGCTTTGTGACTCATATTTGGTAAATTAGTTGTGAAATTCTTCGATTAATATTGTGCTCCTCTTTCAGTTGTATCATTCACTATTTTCAGTATTTTAACAATCTCTCTCCCCTTTAAATAGCTTCCTTCATTTTGCCATGAATCAGGATCAAATAGGAAAAAATCTTTTAGTATTTGTAACTTATCAAACAGTTTTATTGACTCGTAATTGATTCTATAAAGAGGAAGATCTTTACTAAGAAAGTATTCCAAATCATCTACTGTTGTCTGAAATTTGTTAAACAGTCATCAGACACGTCTTCCTTATCACAAGCATTTTTGGACTAGTCTTTTCCTATCTTCAAAGTTAATTCCTTCATTTAATACGGACAAAGCTACTAGTTTGTCCTTGAAATACCACAAGTGATTTATAAATTTTCCAATCACTGCTTCTGCTGCATGTTTGTCGTCATTTTCTACGCTGCTAGTTTTTCAGACTTATTATATTATTCAAAGGAGCCTCGATTGGGTTGCTGCGAAAAACCATATCTTCATACAGCATTTAATTGTAAAACAGCATTGAAGGGCTTTCTTTCCATGTAAGGTCAGTTTAAATTGTTTCCTAAATATAAAAATTTTCAACCAAAAATTCCTTTTGCCACCCATGCGGCTCAGGGCTAAGCTCCAAGTTGCCGAAAACATATCCCTGTAGGAGGAAATTCACCGGAAATATTATACAAGTTATGAGAATTCTCTGTAATCTTTTTCTATTCCGCTTTTTAAGAACAATAATATGTCATCAACTTCGTTTTTTAGAATTTAAGTAGTGTGTGTTCTTGATTGAAATGTTAAGTTCTGAATGATGGAGATCTTTCCACAAAATTTTGAAGCGCTTAAATAATTGAATATTTGATCTAGAACTAAGAAAGGCAAGAACTTCTTTAAGGATACACTATGCAGTACGATTTTAAGTGCGTGATGATGGCAAACCAAATGTAATATATCACCGTTCAGTTTTTCCTCTAAAAAATTGCATGCACAATTTATACGGTTGGTATTGCAAGTCGTTGTATCAAACACTACATCTAGATCAAATAGCAATCAAGAGCTATTATCTAAAATATCATATACAACTGTAGAGATATCTAAGGAATTTCGAGTAGATGTTCAACAATAGGATCTGAAGCCATCACGATAATCCTGTCGGCGTTCTTTTTCCAGTTACATCTGGATGTAGCTTTGTATCCCAGTGAATAACTACAAAATCTAAATTAAAATTCATGAAATTTAATTTTACCTCTCGAAGATTTTCTTTTGCTCTCTTAAGGAATGTACGATTGATCACTAGGTCTTTTGGATTTAAATTTACTGCATCTACATAGGCTGTAAATAAATGAACAACATCTTTATCCCTAATATGGCATTTGTCTAACAGTGATGAAAGGCGAGCAGGTATCAATAGTTGGCAAGCTTTTTTGCATTGTGGTAGACCAGCTGTAAAAAACAAAAGTTCAGCAGGTTAGGATAGATACCCATTTCGGTTTCTAAATCTTATGAATCGCAAGAATTTGATGATAATAAAGGACTATGTACTGAAATAGACTACCTTTCTACATAAGTTTCGATCTGGATATATTTTTTTAAATTTATATTTTAGCTATGTAAAATACAATACATTTTTATGTTAGGAGTAAACGAGGATTTTTCGAAATTTATACTTTAAAAATTAAAAATTGCATAAGCATTTAAATATGTTTATAACTAAAGAACAGCGAATTAAAATATAATTGCAATTACTTATATTTATAGCACTGAAACCTTGCGACTCTATTTGATACACCTATTACATACACAGGGAATTTTGTAAATCAATACCCCCAAAGCCTGGAGGAGGCAATTTGTTGTTTTCAAAGATCGTTCATTAATGGCCTAGGCCATTCATTAATGGCCTATAGAATCCCTTGTGTCCATCTTGATGGGAAGAAACGTTCCCCTGCCACTTGGTTGGAACAAGCGTAGAAGAGCGGTACGCTTGACCCAAGGCCATTAGTGTACTTTTTAATCTCTGTAACATGTTAAATTTTACAGAATTAAAGTAAAAGAATGGTCGGTCTGGAAGTAGTAGCACCTATTGAGGTTCAAAATTACTTTAACACTAGAAAGACGGCGTTTTGCGTATACCTAGAAAGACTAGCAGCGGTCACTTTGACCGCCATACTAAAAAGATTGGAAATTTCCTCCTTTCGGGATTTTTAACCATAGAAAAAATTTGTTTTAACCTGTCAGAATTTGATTTAACAATTTAATCGTAATATAGTCTGCAAATAAGTCTCAAATAGGTTCTTTTTTAATTTTATGTTCGATCAAGTCAAATACATGCTTTACACAATTGGCATTGAGATTGAGAAAGAGCAAATCTGCACAAAAAAGAGGACATTTTCTTAGCATGTAATAACTAACAAGTACTATAATCAACCATGCATGTGTTTGCTTTAAAAAATATCTAAATATCGCAAGATACCGTACATTACTATCTTTTACAGTATTTCGAAATACTTATGTCATCACGTCACCTGTATATTAACCATTAACCTTTTTTTTTTTTGGCAATCAGAACAAATGCTCATAGATTTATTTCCGCATACTTTATCACTATTTTAATCTTTTTCCTGAGGTAGATACTTATTTACATGCAGCAAAATTGATCAGAGGAGGTGACTTGGAGGAAATTAGAGAAATATTTAGTTTTTATGTTTTTGAAATTTTCCCCTTTTTTTTGGCGTCGGGCCCATTTCCCTTTTCTTTCACTGCTTTTTATACATTGATCATCAGTTTTTATTAGTTAGGTTTCTTCTGATTCTAACTCAGAAGAACAATCCGTTTCTGCAAATCTATGCTCTGAAAAATATTTGCAATAATCTCATGAAAGCTAACTATTCTCATCGCTAGGAATATATTTCTCTTCAGATAAGTAAGACTGTTCATTCGAACTATAATCTATTTTAGATAAATCTGCAACAGTTTCAGGAATTAATGTTCCTATAAGTTTTGCTTGTCAACGGTTTTTCTCGACATCATAAAGATAATTATGTGACTGAGCACTTGATTATCATCTAAGAAAACAAACGTCAATGCTTCAAGCAAAGCACATGGTTTGGTGCACAAAAGTTTTCCACCAAACATTTTTGGTATTTACCTGTTTATATTTACTTTTTTTTTTAGACCCAAAGTAATTTCACATGTCCAGTCACATGCTTTTCAAATTTACCTTTCTCAACTTTTCCCCCTGTGCAGATAGCAGAAAACTGAAACCATGCAACCAGCAAGTGTTTTGCATTTTCCCAACAATTCAAAGAACTAAACCTGACCAGCAGATACTACTCAAACTCAAAAGAACATTACTTACCCTGATAACTAACAATAGTCCATAGTACACACAACCGATAAGAGAAAAAAGAAAACGGATGCATAAAGAAAGGTACACTTAGCGGTCAAAATGACCGTAGTCAGTCTTTCTAGGTATAAACATTTATAGCGACTATAATAATAACCCTAAAGAAAAAAAAAATACTGTTGTAAGATCTTAATAAATAGTTAGGAAAGGTCGATGAAGGAAAAAGAGTTTGAAAATTAAACGCAGCAAATATGAGCATTTGAAAATCGTTTGCGATCAAAATGACCGCTTCCGTCTTTCTAGTGCTAAATATAAAACGTTAGAATATTTTTACATAAAAATGAGGAAATCCGCAATTTTTTCTTCGAAACTCAAAGAAGGGGGGCCTATTGGCACGTGTTAATATTCATGGATTGACTTAAAATTTTGCAAGGATCATTTATTTGTACAATGGAACAAATTGAGGGGGCGTCGCGTAAAATATCTGCAACTTCAAAAAAAAAGGACCACCCTAATATATATATATATATATATATATATATATATATATATATATATATATATATATATATATATATATATATATATATATACTCATTTTTTGCTTCAAAAGTTGTCTTTATCGGTTCTATTCTAATAGTGTGACTTGTCCATTTTCAGTACCGTTCTTTATAATTTTGAACTAGAATATCTGCTCGAATTTTGGTAATTAATGTTCTGAATCTCGGCTTACTCGTTTTTTTTTTTTTTTTTGAATGGGAGAACCTTGAGACCATACTAAAAATTAATTTAATTTTATTATTATTATTATTTTTTTTTGCGTTTCAAACTTTTATCGCCTGAACTCTGCATAACATTTTGGACACTTTTTCAATTGAACGTATGTATGTAGGACTAATAAATGCAAAAATAGTGGTTATGTATAGGTTAAAGCATTCAGAAGAGATAAAATGGAGGGAGTGCATGCTTTCATTGATGAAAGTAAGACTCCAAGTCCCGTGATAGATTTTAAAGGAAAGCATTGTGTTCAAGAAATCAGGTTTCTTTCACTAGTTTCACGTAAAACGGGTCGACCATTCGTTGTTGTTGAGTCACGTTACTTGAGGTCATTCCTCACGCCTTTGCGTAACCGATAAAGGACTAGCTCTTTCCATGTATGAAAATGGTATTTGTATACAAAACCTCTTTTTTTCAAAAACTAGTAAACAAGTGGCTAAAAACCATTTAATAGATACCACATCTTCTTGAGAATTATATTATGCCTTTGTTTTGTTTGTTAAGCAGATGATACTTATACCAGTGGCGTCACTACCGGGGGTGGAGGGGGAGGTCTGCTTGGAGTGTCACTTAAATTCAGAATACTTAATACCTAAATTCAGAAATTTCCTCCCTTTTTTAAATTATATTTACTCTATCAAATTTAGTTGCGTAACTACGGGGAGAGAGAAGCGCTTGTGTTGAAATACACCCTTTGGAGGGTGCTAAAACCAAACTGGATTTGAAAACTTCATTTTTTCATGTACAAATTTTTTTTTTTTGCTCTTGTAAGGAGGGGATTGATGACACCAGGGTTGTGCCAGACGTTTCGCATTTCGAGGGACAGTCCCGTATTTTGAAAAACTGTCCCTCGTCCCGGGGAACTGCCATACGGGACGGCTAAATTCCCGTATTCTAGCTGATAACGATGTTTTACAAGAACGAGACATCATTTTAAGGGGAAAAAAATAAAGTTAAACAAAAAATGAAATAATGAGCAATGAGAAAATCATGTGGCAACAAACGCAAAAACTGTTTTTGTTTTGATTTGGTTTGTATGTTCTTGTTTTGGCGGCAGACCACGAGGAACCGATGGTTGCTTCTTCTTTGCCTATTGACTAATGTCTGAAATATATCTCTGCGCATGCGTCGTCAATCGTAATGAAAACAATTTTTATACTTTGATAGACGACATTTTGTGAGGTTTAATGCTTTCTTCCGATTGAATTTTTAAGATTTATCATGAATAGACGTCTCAAGAATCCCCCCTCCCCTTTTCACTCCTCACTCCCCCCTCACTGCCTGTCCCGTACTTACTGTTCTTAAATCTGACAACCCTGGATGACACCACAAGTTACCACTCCGGGTGTCACCCATGCTATTTACGCCACTCCTTATATAAATAAACTACATTTATCCATGAAAGATGAAATGTGAACTAATAAATATCCTTCACTAAATTTGCTTTTCAAGAGAGAACATGCATTGACTTAGACGTTCAAGAGGAATGCAAGAAGGTTGGGGCTATGCGGTGCGAAAACAAATGGGACAAGCCAGGAATGGACTCAGGCGCTGGTTACGAATGTGTGTGTAGGCCAGGGTATTCTAAAAATGAAGATGATATATGTACAGGTACGTTTCGATTTTTTCCAGTAAATTTTATAACTTTTGAGCTGAGAAACCATTTGTTTGCCTTTTCCTGTGTAGTCCCTAATACAACTAGGTAATTTCAAATTTCGAGAAATAGAATGTTTCACTTTTACTGAACATGCTCGGTCAAAAAGAGACAAAAACTGTTACAAATCCTGTAAATAGTAATTATTTTTGTGATTAATTTGTTGTCTAATCTAAATCTAGCTAAATTTGGCGTTTATTCCACTATCTTTCATCTAAAATTATCTTAGTAACGTAACCTGTAAATAGTTTCTTATAATGTACATACAATCCCCTAACATTCGACTGAAGTATATGGTTCCTGGATAACATTTGTGAATGGAATAAAAAGAAAATACGAGAAGCATTTCGAATTTTGTGGAAACTTCTCTAGGACTTATAAATAGCCTCCGCGCGTGATAAAGTTTTAGTTATGCTTTTAGCTGTCTGAGATTCGTCTGAGCGTCGCTCTGTTTATTGTGAGGCATTTCGCTATGCTTTTTTCTGCGTATTTGGATGTAAATACGTGCGCCATCGTTGAATATACGGTGTTAATTGATGTTTGCCTAATTGCTATGGTGAATTTAGCAGTTGTTAACGATATTTCTTGTATATTGTTGTAAATAAATCTCCAGTGTTTTTCTCAAGAACTGTGTCGTCATTCAAAGAAAGTGCGAAGTTGCATCACGAACTCTTAACAATACAGTCGAACTTGTTTATAACGAACCCTGATTTAAAGAGAACCCAGGTTTTTAGCGAGTAAATCTGAAATACATTGAAACCTGCGCAAGTTGATCACTCTCGGTGCACTACTTTAGTGGTCAACTTCAGAGGTTGATTTATATGATAAGGGCTGATTCCGTACCTGAAAAAGGCGATCAACTTAGACGGGTGGTCAACTTACAAGAGTGGTCAACTTCACTGGTTTTACTGTACTTGGTTGGTCTAATGTTAAGTCTATAGGACAGGAGCATAACTCGCTTTTAACCAGCAAACCCCGTTTAAAGCGAGCAATATGTTTGTGATTCGTAACATTTCTATTAACTTCCAGCTCAGCGTATTCTTTTTTGGTAAATTTTCTTTAACATTCCAAAGTCAACAAAAGTTAGTAAAAAAACATAAATCCTGTGAGCAAGCGATGACAGCACTTTTTTTTCATTAGTAGAGTAAAGAAACATTTAAAAATTATATCGTCACCTTAGAGCAACAGTAAGATATCTTAGTGTTATTTCTCGGATTACATATCTTACTGTTGCTTTGAGGCGACGATATGTGTGAGTATATGTGTATTCCTCAGAAACAATGATATAAGATAGACATTTAAACAGTTCAAAGCAAAGTAATCAACTTGTTTGGAAATGTACAGTGATCGAAATTAAGAAGAAAAAAAATACAACTATGAGGAATTTTTTATTTTTTTTATGCACTCGCTTAGTACGAGCACTCGGTTATAACGAGCAAGTATTGTCGTCCCTTGAAGTTCGTTATAAGGGAGTTCGACTGTACTTGCAAAAAAATAAATGTTTGTTTTTGACATTTTTAGAGAAGTGCAAATTGAAAAATTATATCAGTAAATGTGCAGCTCGAGGTCAGATCTGTGTTATGGATCATTTGTACAACGCCATCTGCAAATGTCCACCGACGACTGCATGGAATGAAACAACACAAAGATGTGATATTTTAAGTAAGTAAGAAGAATTAATTTCGGTTTGATATTTTCTTATTTGTGTTTGTTTTCTTTTGAGAAATGGAAGGATTTACGAACACAAAATGAAGTTTTCTAAAAGATGTCCCCTTTACGTTCTATGGTATAATTTATAGATTCGGCTTCTCTTAACTACGTCCAACTTTTCCCCCTTGTTTATTATGTGTGCAGGAAAACGAATCTTAATACAAAAGTAACTAAAATTGGACCATTATGCGAAAGTTGCGTGAAGTCACAAAAGGTTCCAAATGGCATGACAATAACGTAGCGTCATCGTAAAGTCGTAAAAAGGTTTTCGCAACAGTACAAATGACAAACCGCGGCTAGATTACAATGTGACGTAACAGTGACGTCTTCATAATGCTACAAATTATCTGCATTCATTATGCCAATGCATGAGCCTGGTCGATGCATCGGTTGAGCCCTAATACTTTATTTTAAACTAGTGGTACCCGCACGGCTTTGCCCGTAATAGAAAAATGAAAAGGTCTTTTGGTTCGCCTGTATATTTACAAATAATGTATGGTGAATTTTCTCGCCAATCGCCTTGTACCCATTTTACGGTTCCACGTTATGATAATTTCGTATCTCGCCAATTGGCTTGTGCCCATGTTACGGTTCCGCGTTATGATAATTTCGTAATTTACTTGTCCATCTTACGATAGTTTTGTTCCTAAAATTGGAATAGAAAAAGAACCACATCGAATTTTAGAAAAATCGCTTCGAGGTGCCCACCCTCATGCTACAAACTAGCTTTGTGCGAAATTTCATGAAAATAGGCCCTATGCGCGTCACAGAGATACAGACGTCCAGACATCCTCCGGACATCCAGGCAGAGAGACTTGCAGCTGCTTTATTATTAGTAAAGATAAAGACTCTCCAAAAAAAAAAACTTTTCAGCTCTAAATGCAGAGATTAATATCATACAAATCAGAGGTTCCGAAATTGGGTGCCGCGACACTCTCGGGTGCCGTAGGAGGAGGCGAGGTATCAATATATAAATATGTAACAGTAGCATGCCGTAAGAAAATTCTAATTTATCATCATTTTACCTACTTTACATCATTAATTCGAACACACTTGAAACAAACTACTGCTAAGACTAACTACATTTGCATCCTGGTCCTATTCTATTTACACATAATGCCATTTGAGGCAGCGAGAAGCAAAGGGATGTAAGTAGATATTTTCAAGTTTCGAGTAAAACGCGTTTAAAGTTCAGGTCCTAAGTAGGCTGTCATTGAATTTCTTTTTCTAAATCATGATGTATAGCAGCACCAACCAGAGCTACTAGTACCATCTCTTGCCCCAAGAGAGAGGAGAGGTTCCCCTACCACCCTTACTGTTCATCTCCAAATTTTTAATTTTGTCACTTACATCCTTTTCTTTCACACTGCTCCACATGGTGCCTCAAATCGGAAAAGTTTAAAAATCCCTGCTATAAACTAAAGTTTCAGTTTTGAGTATTTCTGCACTTGTGCTGATTTTAATCATAAATCAAATCTATAGTAATAATATAAAGCTGAAGAGTTTGTTTGTTTGAACGCGCTAGTCTCAGGTACTACTGGTTAGAATTTAAAAATACTTTTTGTGTTGAATAGTCCATTTATTGAGGAAGGCTATAGGCTATATAATATCACGCCATATGACTAACAGGAGTGTAGCAGCAGTAAATCTCTCCAAAGGATAAAATGAAGTCCCCAAAAAGCGTCTGTGTGTTTGAACTCGCAAAACTCGAGAACTACCCTACCGCTTTTGATGAAATTTTCACAGTTTGCTCCTTTAAGTCCTGAAAAGGTTTGCAGACCAGTTCGAATAAAATTCGATGAATAGTTCTTTTTTTATTCCAATTTACGTCCAATTTTCACATAAATTCTCAAATATGGGGGTGAAAAATGACTTGCACATATTAATATTACATGTTGTTAGAAAGGGTAGAATTTTCCGCGTTCTACGCAATTCGTTTCAATGCTCTAATTTTATTACGGCGGGAGTTATTTGCGTTTTTAGCTCGAATTTTTTTAGGCTTAGCTGAAAATTTAGGCACTACTTTCTTCATTAAATAAATCAATAAAAAATGAAGGAATTGTCCCACAGCTTTCTTTTTGACGCCATTGAAAGAAACGACCTTTTTTACTGCAGATCTAACTCGACCTATGGTCGAAGAAATAAGCTTTTATCTCGAAAGGAAAAAAAGTTACAAGCCTTTTTAAATAAAGTTTAAGAAATCTCGATTTCATTCAAATTGTGAACCATTTTCTTTCGCATTTTAATTCCTTAAATTTATTTTATTTTGCGTTTCCATGGTGACGCATTTTAAATCCATCTTTCTGGATTTAATTTTTTAAAAGTATTTTAATATCTGTCGTCATTATTTGGAAGGAAATCATGATGTTTTTTTCTATTTATTTTTTACGCCGGATTGTTGAATATACGTCACTTGACACAATTTTTCTTTTCAAGGTAAACCGGGCAATGCCGGGCAACGCAGCTAGTTGAAATTAAATCAATGATAATCATGATGCATTTTTCATTGCATCGATAGCTAAATACGTTTTTGCCAGTACAGCTTTGTCGGTAAAATGCTTTACCAGCAAACGGTAGGGTCTCGGGTTCAAAACCGGTTGCGGGTGGGAAGATTTGCCAAATTTTATGAACTCATTTAAAAAGTAATTAATTTAAAACTGAAGGGTTTTCAATTATTTTTGTTATTGATTTTTTTTTTTTTAGATTTCCTAGTTTAACGGAAAACATTTATGTGGAAAAGAGTGTACTTTTTACAACGTATATATCATGTATATACCATGTACTTAAAATGGTTTTTTTAATATATTGTTGTTTTATTAACGCGGGGCAGAGCTAAAAATAAATAAGGGAAAGTATAAATTGTTTCTAAATATTATTACTGACCCAGGCAACGCTGGGTATGTTTGCTAGTCCATAATACGAATTTTAATTTGATGCTCTCATTCACGTCCCAGTAAACATTTTCGAAAGCATTCTTTATAGATAACTTCAGAACACTGTAGGAATTATTTTTTGTTGCAATCCATTTCAGACGAAAACATACTCATGATGCAGAATTTACCAGTTATTAAGAAAAAATACATTCAAGAAGATGGTTCCTTGGATAAAGTGATGCTGAATGTTGACATCGTAAATGCGGTATGCATTCTTTAATTATTACTTCCAGAGTTTATGCGCACTGCAAAATATAATTAATTACTAATGAAACTTCATCATAATTTTACAATTTAGGAGAATTTCCACCTTCAGCTCAGTCACTCCTATGCCAGGCTGATGAGTGCTAATAAGAACGAAACTGCAGTCCTCGGCTGGAATTGACTGGGCTGGCGGTGTATTTCATGTATTTCCGCTTTAGCCCTGGCTATAGAGGGCAACTTACTGAATATACCTGCCATTCCTTCAATTCTCGAGTTGAACCGAACCATTGTTTCGGTCACTCGTCTGGTCAGTGCTAATTCTGTATTAGCTACCAGTTTATTTGGCATTCTAAGCTTCGTTAAGTGGTTTTCCACCTCCAGCTCAGTCACTAATATGCCCGGCTGATGAATGCTAATAAGCACGAAACTGCAGTCCTCGGCTGGAAATGACTGAGCTGGCGGTGTATTTCATGAATTTTGCTCTAGCCCTGGCTATAGGGCGGTAACTTACTGAATATGATTTGCCTTCAATTCTCGAGTTGAACCGAACCATTGTTTCGGTCACTCGTCTGGTCAGTGCTAATTCTGTATTAGCTACCAGTTTGTTTAGCACTCTAGGCTTCCTAAGAGGTTTTCCACCTCCAGCTCAGTCACTCCTATGCCGGGCTGATTACTGCTAATAAGCACGAAATTGCAGTCATCGGCTGGAAATGACTGAGCTGGCGGTGTATTTCATGTATTAGAAGAATTTGTTTTTAAATTTGTGTTAACGCTAATTAATCAGGCTACGAATGTTTTAATAGTTAACTTAGGATAACATTTATTTTGCAACGTTTTAAAAACCTGTCGCCTTTGCACTTCTGGGATTAATTCCGTCTATTTTTCGCGAAAGAAGTAAACCTGCTGTTGATGTAAGAAGACGAAAAATGCCCAACATGTGAAACATTTACCGAAGGAAAACTATGAGCTCTTTACGAGCACATTTATAAAGTAAATGTAATAAACCGACTCAAAGGTGGGAGTTCGGGATATTTTTTTAGATTCTTGTCAGTTTTAACAAACCAAGAAAAAGATTTTCCTGAATGGAGATTTTTTCTTACCAAGCCTATAGTGATTTGGTTTTTACTTCCTTTTACAAAAAAGGAAGTATTGTATTCGCGAAAAAATTTTCGGCCTTAATTTCCATTTTCCTCACCCTTGAATGAGTGTTGAGTCTTTTTTCGAAACGACCACACGTGGATATATGCCTAGGAACTTATACACACCCGAAATATCCATTTTAACGACCTCCGAGTTAATTGCAACAAATTTTCTCGTGACGTCCGTATGTACGTATGGATGTGCGTTTTGTGTGTAGGTATATCGCGTAACTCAAAAACGGTTTGTCCTAGAAAGTTGAAATTTGGTACGTAGACTCCTAGTGGGACCTAGTTGTGCACCTTTAATTTTGGTTGCATTTGAATGTTCCTAAGGGTTTTTTTTGCCCCTTTTTAGGGGGAAATCATTGTTAATTTCGATGTAAACTCAAGTGGTGTTATAATTTGTCGGACACTTGGCAATATATCGCCAGTCTTTTGGTCGCCAAGTTTTGTCGCCAACTTGGCGACACATTTGGCTATTTTTTTTTTTTTTCAATTTCAAATTTGATTTCAATTTTGCCACTGTTGGTGATGTTTAGAGAGTAAACAGTTGAATCACATTAAAATTGGCAATAATGGGGAAATGACATTAAATTGGAGTAAAAGAAAGTCATGTGATGCACACATCAGCTTGTTTGGTCGGCGCATAAACGTCGTCTTTGTTTTTATTTGAAAGATTGCTTCCGGGCCAGCTTAAAAACTCGTTCGAAACGTACATTTTTCTTAGGATGACTTTGGGTAAATGTTGTGAGAGAATTTTTAAATTCTCGTAAGCAGGCACTTTACAAAAGTCTTTAACTGTCGTGCTGAACCTACACCAAAGACGGTTACAAACTACCAGTGGCGCACACAGAAATTTTGCAAGGGGAGGGTCCAAGATCGAAAGCCTCATTCTCATATCATAACCCCAATACGCCGTCAAACATATTGACTCGATTTTTTTTTATTCTCAAGAACTAAATACAGTAAAAAATAACTTTTGAACAAATAATTAGCATTATTGAATGAAATATACTTAAATAAATTACCAGAAGGCAAAATAATATACGCATTAACTTTTCTCATAATTAAAAAATGGATTCAAGAAATCAAATTCATCTTTGCGGAAGCACCATATGATTATAGAAGTTCATAGAATCTCATTTGATGTAATCTGTAGTTACAAAATTAAAAACATGTTTTTTTGGGGTCTTCAATTTATAATCACCATTCTGCTTGTTATAGGCAATTCGTTATAGGAAAAGTGCGCAATATTTTAAAAAATCTTTTATCATGAGGATTTTTTTTCACTTATTAGAACTGAGACTTTGACTATGACCTTTGGGAGGGGTCCGGACCCCCTGGACCCCTCCCTTGTGTGCGCCACTGCAAACTACCATTTTATGGGGAAGTCATGGTGAAAATTGACCACTCCCCAATGAAAGAATCTGCGGTTTTGGTTACGAAAACTTCTAAAACTGCTTGAATGTCAACTAAAAACACCAAATCGGTGAGGAATAAGATACATAATAAAGCATAAACGTTGTTAAATGATTTCAAAAGCAGGAAGTAGTATTTCAAATATTTCATTTTTAAAAAATAATCAATTAATTGAAAAGATTACGATATCTAAGAAGAAAGAAATGGTTGACATTTTGTTCACAAAGTGTTAAGACAAAATGGGAATGGATAATATTGTCGACCGTTTAGTAGCGGTCATGACCTCCATGACCCTTCCCCTGTATCCGCCCCTGCCCTACATTTGATTTTTAATTTTTATAATCGGTATTTTTGATTTAAAAATGTATTTGTCCTTCGAACGTAAGCGTTTTAACAGGATCTGTGTTCCCGAGTTCATGCGAGAACTATAAGTATTAGGTTTAATAGAATTTTATTTTCTGAAAAACATTTCTTTTGATTTTAGATGAACACAGTGTATCCAAAGAAAATCCTGGATTACGCTTACTTGTTGAACTACACGTAAGTAAACACTGTTTCTCATTTCAGTTTGATTTTTGTATTTTAAGGAAACAGAACACAATAATCACAAAATACAAAAATAATTATTCTCAAGTATTTGAGTTTTAAGGAAACTTTTATAGAATATTTTTAAAGTTATCCGACTTAGCCCTACAAAAAAAGCATTCGTCAATTAATCAAACTACGATACATCTGAAACACACTTCCAGCTCAGTCAACTCCAGCCGAGGACTGCAGTTTTGTGCTTATTAGCACTCATCAGCCCGGCATAGGAGTGACTGGGCTGGAGGTGGAAAACCTCTTAAGGAAGCCAGCCCAGAGTGCCAAACTGGTAGTTAATACAGAATGTTGCACCATTGTATTAGCTACCAGTTTGTTTGGCACTCTAGGCTTCTTTGAGATGTTTTCCACCTCCAGCTCAGTCACTCCTATGCTGGGCTGATGAGTGCTAATAAACACGAAACTGCAGTCCTCGGCTGGAATTGACTGAGCTGGAAGTGTGTTTCATGTATTTCTGCTTTAGCCCTGGCTGTACGGTGGTAACTTACTGAATACGATACACTTGTTCCAGATTAGTTTCCATAATTAAACCTTTATTTTAAAAAATAACTTTCTGTTTAAAATATTTTAAATTTTGGTCAAAAGGTGGTAAAAAAAAGGGAGTCATGGAGAGGATCTACCAGCAGGGCTCTAAATCCGTAATATTTTAGAATTCGTGTTTTGATCAGACCAACCGATGCCAAGGCATGCCCTTGGAATGTCAGTCTTTCAACTGAGATATCCCTTGTTCATTTGAAAAATTTTTGATTGCATTTCTTTCTTGAAGGAACAAAAGATTGTTTATATATTGCTCTCTTCGTAAAAACTTGACATTTATATTTCGTGTCCTCTCGGTTTCTATTGTCTTTGTGATTGGTCGACCTGTTGCATTTACCCATTTTAATATCGTTGAATAACAGATTAAAACAAAATCACACAACTTTGATTTTCATGTTTAAACTCATCCGAAGCTAACCCCTAAGGTTTTACACAAAGAACTTAATGTTCTGTCAAGAAATTCAAGGATTTTAGAAACTTAAACATTTTTAAGCTTTGATACAAGAAGATAAGCTGATCTACAACGCCATAGAAGCAAAAAGGTAAATTTACCATGTACATACTTCGTTTCAGAAACGTTTAAAAAGGGTTATGAACAACATTTTAAAACGTTTGTGGAACGTCACGTGTGCTACCTCAGTTGCACTTGCAATATCGTTTTACCTTAACACCGTCCAAAAATGTGCAATAATTCAAAATCTTTTGCTCTTTCGACTCATCCATGTTTTTAAAAAATCTGTCGTCTGTTCTGCAGTTATTTGAAGAACTTTAATTTTTCAATTGTGCAATATCTACTGGTGTTGATAATAACACATTTTTTAGCGCGTTGAATGAAAAATATTTTCACATTTAAAACTTGCTTCACTACTTGAACTCGCGATATTGTTATTGCTGCATTCTGCTTCATTTCTTGCACTATGGCTATCGGTTCTGTAGAAGTTTCACTGTAATGTACTTTTCATAACTCCACACTGTAAGGATGTGCATTCTTTTCAAACTTTATGTAGCCTAAAACCTTAAGTTTAAATTTCAACATCACATTGATACAATCGATTGCTTAAAAAAAGCATAAACTTTGTTTATGCTTCCTTTTTGCTTCTTTTTACAAAAAAGGAAGCATTGTATTCGCGAAATACTTTTCACTCAAAAATCGACCTTAATTTCCATTTTACTCACCCCCGAATGAATATTGAATTCGGGGTTCAAGTTTTCTTTCGACTCGACCACACGTGGATAAGTAAGCGCCTAGGAACGTATAGACACGCGAAATATCCATAATGATGATTCCCGAGTTAATTACAACGAATTTTTTCGTGACGTCTGTATGTACGTATGTATGTATGTCGCATAACTCAAGAACGGTAAGTTCTAGAAAGTTGAAATTTGGTACGTAGACTCCTAGTGGGATCTAGTTTTGCAACTCCCCTTTTTGTTGCATTCGGTGTTTCTGAAGGGGTTTTGCACCTTTTTTGGGGGAAATCATTGTTAATTTCAATGTAAACTCTAGTAGTGTTATAATTTGTTGGACACTTGACGATATATCGCCAGTCTTTTAGTCGCCAAGTTTTCTCGCCAACTTGGTGACAAATTTGGCGATTTTTAAAATTTGTTTTAATTTAGCCACTGTTGGTGATATTTAGAAAGTAAATTATTGACTCACTATAAAATATGCAAGTAATGAGGAAATGACATTAGCTCGTTCTTTTTTAGGGAATCCTCGCATGTTGTAAAGTGCAATGTGATTGCTCAATTTAGCGGCCCGACGAAGTATGATGCTAAACGTTACACTTTCTATGCAGATCTTCAACTAAATTGCAGTGACTGCTCAATGTATCTGCTACCCCCAATACTTCTGGATAAGCAGTCTTTCAAGGACAGTAAGTATTTCTTTTTCTGCGTCAATCCAGCCAGATTCAAGTGACGACTATACTCGACACTTTTCATTTGTTTTGATACTCCTATCTAAGGCTCCTGTATATACGATAGGGTATGTCATATTTTTTTTTTTTTAATATTTACTTGCGCAACTAGGATGCACCGTGTTTTCCCCCTAGAAATTCATTTCTAATATTATTTTTGAAAAATATTAAGGTTTAGCTACCGTGAAACGAGCAACAAAGTTTGAAAGAAAGGTAAAAAATGGCCAATTTGCAAAATTTTTATGAAAATAAAATGTTTGAAATTTTTGTTCTAATACCATTCAAATGCTTTCTTTTAACACTCTTTACACATGTTTTTATGATTAACTAAATTTCTTTAAAGTTTTTAGTTCGCGAATAAGCTGTAAATTTTCGTGAAATCAACCAAAATTCGATTTTTTCATCTTATCTTGAACATTGCAGCATTTCGTCTGAAAAAGTGCAACAATATTAACCCTAGAGAAGTCGCGCTTCGGTCGATTCCCCGTCCGTTGTCAGATATTTCACTCTATCCCACCACCCCTTATTCTAATAATGGGGCCCATCTGTGTAGCTGAAGGTCAGACTCTCTCCAGCCCACACACTTAGTTCTGAGAATTTTCTTCGGTATTTCAAGGTTGCATAGCTTTTGGAAATGTATGTTGGTCAACTAGACCAATAGCGCGCCATCCTAGTCAGGTGTCAATTTCTCCCTTTCTTCTGCTTTCGTCTCACGGATCGCTACGGCGGGGAAAAGACCGAAGCGCGAGCACTAGCGTAACAAAAGGAAACGCGACTTCTCTAGGGTTAATTTCCCAATAAATGTGCACTACGTGTTAGTTAGATCCACGTATACATAACCTTTTTTTTTTGTTATAATTTCTATCAATCGTTTAATAATTTCAATATTACGAGCGAAACAGCGCGGAACTTTACACACATTCGAATCAAACGCGCCAATAGCAGCTCATAGACAGGTGGCGATCTTCTCTTATTTCGCGAAGCAGGTAGGTTCATGGAGGTAGTATTACTACTTCCATGGGTAGGGTATTTATCTAGTAAGTGTGACGTTTTATCTTTTAACTCGGCTTTCCTTCCGCGCTTCGTGACGTCACTGTCAGCTTAAGTTGCAAGCAAGTATAGAAGAATATTTCGATTTCGATTCCGAGTCACAACTGACTACAACTGTATTTATGTCGAGGACTGCATACTAAGTGCCTTGCCTCCGTTATTTTTTATACCGAGAGATGGCAGCACCATCACCGGATTGAACAGTTAATGAGAATTTAGAACTAGACCAGGAGCTAATACCTACCTGGTGCTAGCACCCCCAGAGGTATCGTTTCACTTGGAGAACATTGAGACCACGAGCATATTTAACGTCGCCCAGTCCCCTTTAATGACGACGGTGGATCTTTGACTATCGAGGTTCGAACTCGGGACCCTCCGGCCCCGAATCCGACACTCTACCGATCGGGCTGCCACGGCTCTATAGAAGAATATAAAAACCGAAACTCGTTCCGATAACGTTCTATCTCTCTTATTAGGGTTGAAACAAAAGTTATTTCATCTTAGATATTAATTATCTCATAATATTTGATAAAAGCTACAAAAAATGAATTTGTTGTTAACTCAAGGACTGAATTGTTTTTTTTTTTTTAAATTACTTTCAGTTACTTTTCAAAACCTGGATTTTTGCTCTGAGCCTCTGAAAAACTACCTGTGTGGTCCAGGAAGTGGATGTAAAGACAGGACATGCTCTTGTAACAAAGGATACAGGATAACGGAAAGCAGTGTACAAGTAGCCGAAGATTTTTCACTTTTCAGATGTGAAGGTAGGCATAAAAATAAACATAAGTATTTTATAACTAAAATTTTTAACTCAACATCAGAAAAGAAAAAAAAATGCGTGGCATTGTGTAATATAGATGTGAAAAATCTTCTGTCATGACTTTTTAACCCCCGGAACAAAAAGGAAGGGAATGGGGAAGTAGAAGTTTGACGTGTCTGTCCGGAACTGCAGCTTTTAAACAGATGAATCGATTTTGATAATCAGGGTCAACGAAGGGCTATGTCAGCCTCGTCGGAATCTAACGGCTGGCCCTTGGAAGGGCCCGTTCGGAATCCAGGTAGAATTAAATTTTACATGTTTTTTAAGGACAGAGACAAAAACTTACCCGGCAACCAAACTATGGGCCCGCCTTTGCTCTCGGCGGCCCTGTTGATAATTCCTGTTTTATTTAAAAGGTGGATTGATTGAGAGTGTAGAGCATTAAAGAACACTCTCGATCACATCAACACTCTACACTGTTAAAAATTTTTCGTAAAATTTACGGTAGTTGTTACTGGCATCCATGTTGCCAGTAACTATTACCGTAAAAATCAAATGTTACTGTAAAATTTTACGGTTTCCTCGGTAGGCCACAGCAACCAATTGGAGCTGGGATCGCTTATTTTTTCGGTATAAATAACCGTAAAAATCAGCGATGCGTTAAGTCCGCCATTTTACAGTAACAACTGCCAGAAAATATTCCTGAATTTTTAACAGTATGTCTCACCTTTGTAAAACTTTAATTACCGAAGGTACAATTAAAAACAGAGTCTGAAGTGGCTTAATTGGCTAATGCGTCTGTTTCTGCAAAAATGGCTTAAATAGGTGTAGGGTAACGATAGGCCCGTGAGACCAATTTTAAGTTTTATGGTCAAAAGCAAAATTTTTCTGCGTTTTCAGGGCGGTTATTCCAAGCTGGTCAGCTTGCGAGATCGAGATTCTCACTCACGTGATCGGTTGTGACGTAGAAATGTATCAAAGTAGCATTTTAATCTACTCGAACTTAGCTTGCGGCTATTCTCAACTACTTTGCGACATTTCTACGTCACAGCCGATCAAGTGAGCGAGAATCTCGATCTCTCAAGCTGACCAGCTTGGAATGACCGCCCAGGAAGAATAAATCGCAAAATTTACTCCCCCCCCCCATTACGTCACTGGTGATGTTCACACTTTAAATCGTAATATCTTATTTCAAAAGCGTCTTATAGTTCTACCTAAAAACATAGGAAAACGGCACCAGCCCCAGAACATTCTTAAGACAGCTCTTAGGTTAACTCAATTTTCTGAGCCTTCCAATGAATTTAGACTTTCTAAATTATTATTTTTCTCTAATGCAACAACGTATCATCTAAAGTTTGGCTGCTTCTGGATCCTCTGAATTAGTCAATTCTATTGTTATTTGCTCAATTTCGAAAAAAGGTCAGACACCCCAGTAACAGACATCGAAAAACCAGATGGGGATCATACACGGATCTGATAATATGCAACAACAGATAGGATGAAGAAAGGATGAGTAATGGACAGAATTCCCCTTTTCTCTTCAAAATGTGCAAAAGTTCTTTATTTTTAGATCTAAAACCTTATTCCATTCAAATGAGCATGAAACACCGACAAAACTCGCGGTGTCTGTTCATAACCTTCCACCACTGCCTTGTAAATTCCAACTGGCTCATAAAATTCACTCTGATAAACATTAGATGGTTGTACCGCATTCATGGGCCACAGCAACGTCAGTTTTACCCTCCTGAAAGGGTTACTATTTAAATCCAAACTTATAACTGACTGTTACTGGACCCTTGTCTGTTACTGCTGACCTTACCCTAGAGCTATTTAATAATGTGAGTGGTATTAATACCAGCAATTATAGTTTATGAATTACTTTTGCTTTTAGGTAATACTTTATAATATATAATTTATGACTCATAAATTCCTTTATCCTATACAATTTCTATATATTTTTATTAGACATTGACGAATGTCTAGAAAAAACTGATGAATGCACTAAAAACACTACCTGCGTCAACATTCCTGGGGGTTATTTTTGCAACTGCAAGCAAGGTTACAAGAAATTATCCGACACCTTACCTTATAAGAACACTCCCGATAAAGAAGGTTGTGTTGGTGAGTAAATGTATTATAACATTTATATTAGTCATAGTCTCATATATGGACGTGACCCAATGTTGCTCTGAAAGCCTCATATATTTCATCTGCAATATTTTTCTCAAAAGAAAACTTGATTACACTTTCAGATTTTTGTTACCCAAGCCCGTGCAAGAAAGGAGCCTGCCACTTGAAAGAGAAGGGATTCGATTGTAGGTGAGAAGCCAATGTTGTCAATTCATTCCTTTAAAAAGTACTCCTACTTCTATAGCTCCTACTTCTATTTCTTATTGCTTTGTATTCTAACAAGGGCGCCCATATAGGGGGGCAAGGGAGGGCTCGAGCCCCCCCCCCTTTGAAATTAAAACTTCTTTGCTTTTAGTACTTTTTTCTTTGCAAGAATGTAAAAACATTTCTTCTCCAGTCATTAATGAATAAGTTATTAAAAATGTCAAATTTTAATGACTCTAATCTGTCCTGAAATTAGTTTCCACGGGTAAAATATTTGAGCCCCCCCCCCCCCTTGCAACTTTGCATATGGGCGCCCATGTATTCTACCGATGTTTTTTACTCTTCAGACTTTGAGGTAACTGTGTGTGACAAACTATCAACCATACCTAACATAATGTTGTTGAAAAAAAAAGCGACGGTATTTAAGACTACCCTGTATATTTCACTCGCACCAAGAGCAATTCTAAGGAAATAATCTAAAATTATGTTTTTGTTTTCATGTAACTTTTTAGTATCTTCACATTATACAGTGAAACCTCCGAATAGCGGACAGTCAAGGGACTAGAAGTTTTGTCCGTTATTGGGAGGTGTCCGCTATTAGGAGGAACTACTTAATTTACCTTTTTCAAAATGGGCTGTTAGAATTCAAATGGCCTTTGTAGAACACAATCGAAACAATTGCGAAAGGTTTACTACATTTTACGTCAAGTGTAATTAATCTGTTTTTTCTTAATAAAGATATACTGACAGCACACACTTGTCTTAAAAAGCATTTAATCAATTAAAGTATTCAGTTAAAACAGTTTGACATCTCTTTTTTGCATTACCAACGGCGGCGATTCGGCGGAGCAACCCCCCTCCCCCCACACACTTTTTATGGTTAATTTATTTTATCTCGAGTATCACTATTGCATGATTGACAGTTGGCAATATGACCTTGAATATGGGCAAATCTTTTTCATATCTAAAAATTAAACAACCCAACGAAACCACGGCGCCATAAAGCCGACTACTACCGGCGCAGGTCTGCTCAATTGCATCTCCCGAGACCCCCACTTAGAAAAAGCGCTCAGTTTCTTCTTTTTTATCTTAACTTTTGAATAGTTATTGTGTACAAAATTCATTAAAATCTTAAAAACGTACGTTAATTGTTAGGCTGACATCAGTTTTCACTTATCTGCTTCAATACTCTCAAAACTAGCCGTTACAAAATTGTGACTTTTTTTTCTTTTTCATTTTTTGCTACCCACAAAAAGTTCCATGCCTTTTAGTTCTTTTTTTTCTGCCCCCAATTTTTAAGCCCCAATCGCTGCCTCTGCCCCTTACCACCTTTTTAATTCCAAGAAACAGTGATAAGGAAATGACGGGGGTGGGGGTGGAATATCAGTTGTGGAGGATGAAAAGCTTTGTAAGGCAAGCAGTTACCAAAATATTCCGTGAAAAGAAAAAAAAACCGGAAGCGCTACGATCGCAAGGAAATTTTTTGTGAAATAACTGTCCGTTATTCGGAGTGTCCGTTATTCAGAGTGAATTACATGGAATGGCCTATATTGAGGGACTGGGACTTGAAAAAATGTCCGTTAATTAGAGGTGTCCGTTATTCGGGAGTGTCCGTTAAGGGAGGTTTCACTGTAGTACAGTTTGCCTAACCCGCCATAGATGGGCCCGCATGTAACTCGATCATGAAATGAGGCTTCTCTGCTCTTTTTTTTTTTGGAGATTCTAAACATGTGGTCAGCATTCTTATGAGAAGAGACTCCAGATTTAGAAATACCATTATTTTTTTAGTATTAGTTTGTCGCTTTATCACATCGCTATACGAACATTATTTTTTAACTTTCATCTCATGACAGTTGGAGTTCAAAAATTTGAAATAAGAACAATTAGTATGCAGAATGTTTTGGATGCAACAGCTTTGTGTGTGTGTGTTTACAATGCAAAAAGTAAAGCTAAGGTGCTAAGTAATTTTGTTTCTTTTTTCTTTTCAACTTTCTATTTATCTTACGTATACAACCAATCTTAAATGTTTTTATTTTCCCATTTGTAGCTGTGATGTAGGATACAGTGGATCTTTATGTGACGCAACTGACGAAAACCTCCATAGTAAGTTTATTAATTTGTATATATTATAAGGTCAATTTCATTTGCTGAAAATGTTTTACATTTAACAAAGTAAGAATTACTTAGCATGGGTATTTTCGGAAGCTTACCTCCAAGACTTAAAATTTTAAATTTGACTGAATTTAAACTTAGACAGATTTTCAAAAATTTATAAATTTCATTTCTATGTTTTACTAAAGCCCAGTAAACCTGTCCACAAAAAGCCCAGCTAACCTGGAAATAAGGAAAAACTATTACTTTAGTAGGGTTGTGGGCACTTTGAACAGCTTACCGGAGGAGGTGATAATGAGCAAGGGGGTGGATAGCTTTAAGAGGGCCATTGATCTTCATTGGGGACTAATAAATTGACTAGGACCAGCCTAGTTGGGCCAAGAGCTTTTTGCTGGTCATCACATTTGTATTTGTAATCTGAACGATAAAATCGGCTGTAAAAGAGCAGAGAAAAGCAGCTCATGCACTGTATTCCAAATGATGGTGAGGTGACGGTCTTTCGGTGTCACGAAATGGATAGTTTTTCTCCACTACGAAAATGCTCAACGCGCCTAAAGACGTTTTCGCTTCAAAAATTTCAGTTACTGTCCTTTACCTGCACTCGACAAAATAATATATACATGACTAAAAAGTTGAGTGAGAGAGAGAATCGTTAAAATTACCACCACTTCAATCCTTCTTAAAACTCTCAAACCGCTGATTGAAACCTCAAGACTTTAAGGAGCGAAATAGAATTTGGTGTTGGTATTTTGCTTGCAAGGAAGCTCACGTAGAACTTTATAATGTTCAAAACTGTTTTGTATGAAACTGTTATGCTTTCTTTCTAAGAAAAATGTGACGTACCTATTTTTTTTTATTTTTTTTTCCAAGCATGAAATAGGCTAAATACTTTTAGCCCTCACTGTGTACCAAACAGTTATCTTTCTTGTTCCTTAACTATATCTTGGAAATTCGAAACTTAATCATTAACTTAATCAAAAATGTATTTTACAGAGGCCAACACTAACTCAAAAGTCATTGGAGGAGTTTTAGGAACTCTTCTTGCAGTTATAGTTATTGCCTGCCTCGTCTTTTATTACCTCCAATTTTACAGGTAAGTAAACCTGAATATAACTTCATTTCAGAAAATGACAAAATTAAACGATGAGTGATGTATACCTACATTATGTCAGTAATTTTTGGGTACATCAGAGCTTTTCAGACCATCGTTTTAATTTTTTGGTGTTTTTAAGCTTATGAATTTTAATCCTTTGAGGAAACTTGAATGTCTGTATTGGTTTTCATTTTGCTTGCATTTTTACTCTTTTGGAAAAAAGTCATTTGTAACGAGGGCATATACAACATGAATTTAAAAATAAAAGGCAGTCGCGGTCCTGACAGACAGAAACTTAGCTTTTATTGACTAATGTATATACTACTGCCCAAAATCACAAGAAATTTGAGAAATATAACCTTTTTTACAATGATACTTCTTTTTTATCTTTTCAACTGTTATTTAATTGTATAACTTAAAGAGAAGATGTTACTAATTTATTGAAAAAAAAAAAAAAAATAGTGACGAAACTCCTCCACAGAAGAGATAATAAATGAATGAAACTAAGCCAAAAAGCATTTTATGTGCCTCTAGCTTTTACAATCAAGGTCACTTTTAGACAAGCTATACGCAGGTTTACTCAATATTTATTCTGATACTTCATGTTGTGAATCTTATTGCGTTTTTAAACTTCACTACCACAATATAATATATTTTTTCTTTGTATGTGTGTGTTCCAATTCTCAAACTTGCAATATTTTGGAGTGAAGTGCTTTTTAATATTAAGAGCTGCACTGATGACGTAACGCCGTTTACGGTGCTGCCTTCTTTGCAAAAATGTTTTGATTTTAACACTAATCCTTATTTTTTACCTTACTTTTTCGTATTACTTCTCCGACAATGTATAGCAAACGCTAAGTGAAATTAGCATGTTTGTTAACGCATCAAAGTTAATGTATTTTTAATCAAAAATCATTTTTATCAAAATAAATGCATATTATTGTCAAAAATAATAATGGGAGAATCAAAAAAATTATACTCCACAAAGGAATACAAGGAGTTAATAGCGCGCATACGGATTATTAAGACAGTAATAGTCCTCTAGGATGTGTAGTGTAGTATGCATACTGATCACCTATTTTGAACGATGCAGGGAATGTGGAGCTATGGGGGAGGGTGGCCCAAAGCTGGTAGGCCTTCCTATGGTACCGCCGCTAACACACTATGGGGGAGGGTCCCCCCTCCCCATAGTGTGTTAGCGGCGGTAGACATATGTCGTGTTTACCCGAACACCCCGAGTTATTATCAGTCCCAGCAAAGCAGCAGTGGAGCGGCATGGCGCAACCAGGCTTAAAATATAAAAAAAATGGTACATTAAAAAAATGACATTTTGTAACTCGTGATTAGTCGAAGACCAGCTTATTTTTTTGATTGTCAATAATATTAACTAATTCCGACACTATCCACCTAAAAACTACAATGGTCATTCCGTTTTTTTTTAAATTTTTAATTTAAGGTTAAAAATATTGAAATAAAAAATGTACCTTTAGGCAAAGCGGATATAGGATTTAATCATATATTTATTTAAAATTTCTTGACTCGTGCGCTGACTTAGATTTTCTCTTTCAATAGGATAAGTGTAACTTTAAAAATTTATTTTTTAGGATGGCACAATTAGTTAGTCTATTAATTAACTCAGTTATTTTTTTATGTTTTATAAACAAATGAATTGACTATAAATTAAATAAATAAAACTGTTTTATATTTTTTTTTGCATAAAGGCAGGTAGCCAGTCAACTATTTTTATCATTTATAACTTCATATTTGATTGGCAAATGTACCAAACCGCAATTAGTTAAGCTTACCCGCTTTGGGCTACCTGGTATGGCAAAGCGGGTTGTTAACATGTTTGGTAAATTTGATAATAAATAATTATTAGGTTTGAAATAATAGAAAAATCACTTTTTATTTTGAATTTCGAAGAACCCTGCTCGGAAATAAAACCGAAATTGTTGCAATTAAAATACAAAAACTACAATTTTCGAGCGTTCTTCGTAAACCTACCCACTTTGGGTCACCCTCCCGTATGCCTTTAGCGTAATTCGCTTAACATTTTTAAAAATCAAAACTTTTTTTTCTGCAATGTATTGATACTTATTTGGAACTTTTCTTTTATTCTTCTTGAATATGAAATTTTTTCGTGCGTTGATAAATACATACATAAATAAATTTGTTCAGTTACTTGACTTTACTCAAATTAAAATTGACAAAAGTATGCTCGAGTTCACATGATGTATATATGTAATAAAGGTTATCGTGGTGTTATCATTATAGCGATACATCATTATACATATACCTAAAGGTACCACGGTATCGAAAGGGACAATATGGCTAAATTTTCCTTACATTTATGTAATAAAATTATTAAGGGCTGAGAGTTTAACGTTTGTTTACCTAGTGAATGTTATTGGCTCGTGTGATTTTCTTTTTTTTTTAAATGAAGTTTACCTGTCACATGTGAGGTGCATTTTTGGACATCAGCTGTAGAGTTCCAGAAATATATCTTTCAATTCCGCTGTTGCAAATTATTTATACACATTCTCTTCTTTTCCTACTCATTTTTATTTGTTGTTAGTTTCAGAAAGAAAAAAAAAAGCGTGCAATTCCACGAAAATCAGCCATTTTTGTCTGACCTGTATTAGTTCTATATATCGCGTCAAAAGTAATCTTAAAAAAAAATGTAATAAACAAAGGTTTTATTCTGAAAAACAACATATTCACGTGCGATGTTTTGGGCATTTTTTTTAATTAAACAGTTTGCAAGTTAATATAGATCTGACAAATGCAGGACAAAGTTTCTGCTTTCTCGTAAAATGGCCTATGAATATAAGTGTTTAGGATTGGAAGTTTTACAGAAAATTAAAAGAGGAAATACAGAAAATTAAAAAAAAATATTCATCATTAAAATCTATTCAAAACCTTTTCCCTTTCTTTTAATAGAAAGCGTAACAGGAATGACTCAGACAGAAGTTTAATTCCTACTCGTATGCAAGCTGATGACACAGAATTGGTAAAAAAAAAAACTATCATTTTAATTTGATTTAAAAAAATAACTTTCAAAGCAGTGCCTTAATTGTCGACTCTTTACTTCTTTTCAGGCCGAAAGATCAACTGGAATATCAAATCCTATATGTGAATAGAAAAAAGGTATCCTTTATGAAAGACAGAGGAATAGTTATAACACTATATATTGTACATTCCGGATGATTCAACGCGTCTACAACTTCAAAGTTTGGAATTGCCTTACATTTGACTTTGACTGCAATGAATGAATATTAAGACAGTCTATTGAACATGATGGACATCACATGTGTTTCTTTTCTTCAACTTCATCATTTTTTATTTCTCACTAACAATTAAACATACTTCTTTTTTCAACTGATACTTTTTACCTGATAGTGTTTCCTTCAGTAATATTATTGGGGCCTGTGTAACCTTTGGTTAAAGCTTCATTTCCCGGAGGAAATAGGCTTGATTTCCATCGATTTCCTGGGTAATAATTCCTTCTCTTAATGTTACCAATCTTTTCTGTGCTTACTCGGAGGTAAATGCGTTGTTTGGGGTCAGCCATATAGGTGAAGCTAATTAGCTTCCGGTTTAAAAAAAAAACTGATATTTATTATAACATTTTCTATTAATTTGATAAAATCATATTAGGCATAAAAACAAGCAATAGTTAGAAGTTTTAAAATCTCTTTGTATAAAAGTTTCAAGAAATTTTTTTTTCTCGACAGATTATTCTTTGTCGAATGTTTTTACGCCTACCGCTCACACCTTTTTGCATTAAAAAGGATACTTTTAACATCTAAACACATGTCTGCAGCTTTATACAAGTTCTCCGTCTTATCGTTGTTTTTTTTTTTTCCAATTCACATTAAAGACATTATTTACAGTTTTTGTACAAAATAATATCTTTAATAGGAACCAGTATTTGCAGTCAAACTGCTTACAAAATACAGAATATATATACAAGTATGAACAACTGCTTGGAAAATGAAGACTTCGATAGAAAATAACATACGATTCAACTTCTAATAAAGTGGAGAATCCATTGGAAATTCTTATACATTCCAATCAATTGTTAACTGGATAACTCAACAAAATCTACCCAACTGCTCAAAAATGCATAAATTTTAGTAGATCTTCCAAAACGTGCTTGGGAGCGCGTTTTGGACTCTTGAAAATTAAGTTAAATGTTTTACAAAAATAATAGTTAAGTCTAGAAAAATTTAGCTGCAGTCATCTTGTTGACCATTAGTTTCCTCAATGTAATTGTGCTTTTTAAAAACCTCAGGTTGTACAAGCACCATTACATTGGTGATACGTATTCCCAATAGGATATTTGCAGATAAATTTTGCTAGATTTTAACCAACTTCTTGGTAAAACATTGAACTTTATTCTTAACAGTATAATACAGTTATTGATGTACAGTTCAAATGAGCTGCTATGGGTTGAGATAAAAGTCGCCACCAAATCTGTCTTGCCTTCGTTCTTCATCTTTAACAATGTATTACAGTTATTGATGTGTCATTCAAATGAGCTGCTATGGGTCGAGATGCAAGTCTCTATGAATCTATCTCGTCTTCGTTCTTTATATTTAACAATGTATTACAGTTATTGATGTGTCATTCAAATGAGCTGCTATGGGCTGACATACAAGACGTTACCAACTCTTTCTTGTCTTCGTTCTTCATCTTTAACAATGTATTACAGTCAGTGATGCATAGTTTAAATGAGCTGCTATGGGTTAAGATACAAAACGTCGCCAACTTTTTCTTGTCTTCGTTCTTCAGGAAACCTTTGGATCATAGACATTGATGGATCAGGAGCTGAAATTGAAAATTGTACATTACTGAAAAGTTCAGTGCAAATGCGTAACTTGAAATCTTACAAAGATTTATTATAGTGGTTAAACGACTAACAAAATGACCAGGTAACCTTTATATTAAAAATTAAGATAGTGTTCAGATACTGGTTTTAAATAACCATGCAGTGAAATCCTGTTACAACGAACTTCAAGGGACCGCTAAGTTTGTTCGTTGTAACCGGAATTTCGTTGAAATGGAATTCAATCAATCCAATGAAAATTAAATCGGGATTGCAAATGTTTTTCGTTGAAACGGATATTCCGTTGCATTGGTATTCGTTGTAACAGGATTTCACTTTGCAATAAAAATATTGATTTATGGATACAATGTAAAATCTAAATTTTTTGCCGGTTTTTTTCTTTTTATATTCGTTTATTTAAGTAGCTAATAAGCAATACTGGAGTAAAGTAAAACCGAAATTGGTTTGCCAATGATAGTAACACGATCAAAGTTACATGAAAACTATTTATTCTGAGATATTAAACATTATCTAATCCATTAAAGTTATTTTTAAATAGAACAGGGCATTTTAGATAAAAAGCTTCATCAAATGCCGTTCTGGCTTTGAAAAATTATTGTATTTACAAAGTGAGCGAAGCTTTTTTATTTTTTGGTATAATTCGCACTAAGTATAAACCCTGGGATCCTCCGCACCTACAGTATGCGTGCTGAATGGGGTATTAAGGATTAGAGTGTGCCGAAAGGTAGAAATTTTCGATTGAAAACATCTTATAAAAAACGTTAGCATCAAAAAAAAAAGTTATATATTGTCATACTTAATGAGGGAAAAATAACTTAAAAAAATAATATTTATGATTTCAGATCGCGCATTGGCTACAAAGTTTGAAAAAAAGGCAAAAAATCATTAATTTAAAAATATTTTTAAGAAAATCTAAATGTTCAAAACTTTTGCTAAAATACAATTTTAATATTTTTTTAACACTCTTTGAAAATATTTACATTCATATGCAGTTTTTAGTTTGAGTATAAGCTGTTAAATTTCGTGAAATTAATTAAAAAACGACGGTTTTAGGTTTTGTGGATTAGAGTATTTCTTCTTCTGAATTCTAGTTAATTTTTTACCACAAGTGTGCACTATACAGCTCCTTGTTGAAAATGCAATTATATTTTACAGCATTAATAGCCCGGAATATATCACAAAGAAGGTGACTGCACTTCGTGTTCCCCCTTCCTCTTCCACCCAACTAAGGAGTATAGTTCTTTACAGGACTTTTATATTTGTAAAATAACTTTCATTTACAGTTACTATATGAAGTTTCCACGTTTTTATCACGGTAAAAAGTTTGACCTGTGACTCAATTTTTGCACTGATGATCGCGAGCAAATAATTTTTTACATAAATCCATATTTTGTGCCTTCTATAAATACCCACCTACCGACTCACTACCAGTTTTGTAACCCTTTCAACGACAGGAGTTTTAAAGAGGAACGTTTACCGAATTATGAAGAAAGCTTTAACTATTTTTGTAAAGTTAAATGTTATTCACTGAAAAAGAGCTAAATCAAAAAAAAAATCGAAGTTTCAAAAATTGTCTTGAAAAGCGAGCAAAAATATTTGATGAACATTGTCAATTTAAAACCGAAAGGAAATTGAAGGGTTTGCAGCAACAAAGAGTTAACTTTATTTTGATTGTTGGGAAATCTCCTGGAGTCAACTCCATGTTTCCTCAAGCGAATGAAGCAGCTAACTCATTCCAGCGAATCGACTTGAACTTGAGAACTATCAACCGGAGATAACTCCTTGTTGGACCAAACGACCAAAAAATGGAGTTAACTATTTGTTGCTACAGGGTGTCCAGCAAAGGACTCTCTGTTTTAAAAATTAAATATCTCGAAAACAAAGGAAGATAGTGAAATAAAATAAACGGTACGTTTATTGGTGAAACCCATGAAATCATATACAGGAACTTTTAAATTAGTTTTAAAAATTTCCAACAGGTGGCGCTTAGCACTGTAATTGCAATAAAAATCTCTATAAATAGTGCTGCAAAAAGATTAGTTGTTTCAGCAGCAGTTTAGCCTCTCAGATATGCTTACATCAGGGAGGTAGAAGGGAGGAGATAAATCTTTCCTATTTAGAAGTGGCAACGATAGTTCACTTTTTTAGAGGGCGCTGTCGGCGAACCGCTCCCGACAATCGCAGCAGATCAATGTAAATGATGCTAAGTTTCTCATTTTTTTAAAGGCAGCTATTAAAGCAAAAAAAGAAAAAACTACTGGAAATTGGTTGTAATAAGGGGCTAATATAGTGGACGATGTACGGCTTTCGTCCACAGGAAGTTTGCACAGTATTTTGATGGAAAAATTAATTTTATTTTTCATCACCAACTTGCCGAATTCGTCTGCTATTAATATTGCGCTGAGCGATGTTTTATTTTTTACGAGTTAGAATGTTTCTATTCCTGTAAATAATTGACGAAATGAGAATAATAGTAGAATTAATTACGTAAATACTTTTTTAATTAGTTGTAAATTTCGTGACATGTTTAGAGAACTAATTAAAGCGAAATAATTTTTGCTTTCACGACCTTTAACAGATAAAAATAAATGTTAATGTTCTATTTATTTAACTTCAAGCTGATATTGATTATAATATTTTTATTCATGTATTTACTCACAGCTTAAACAGAATTGTTAACATTATTTTTTTATTGCATTTTTTTCGACAACCAAATGGAAAAAAAATCGAAAAACCTTATTCATTCAAAATATTATACCTTCGAACGCTTTTTTTGAGATAGTTCTGGGGTTTTCTTTTGAAATTAATCAAGTTTTCGAAACTTACAATTTACTCTTATTGTACATGTATTTTTAAATGAAAAAGGTTTCCCAATATTTTTCGATTTGGTTGTAAAAAAAAAATGCAATAATAATAATAAAAAAAAACAATAACACTTATGTCTAGGCAGTGAGTAAATACATGAATAAAATTATTATAATCAATATCAGCTTGAAGTTAAGTAAATATAGAACGTTAACATTTATTTTTATCTGTTAAAGGTCGCGAAAGCAAAAATTATTTCACTTTAATCAGTCCTCGAAACATGTCACGAAATTTACAACTAATAAAAAAAAAAAGTATTTACGTAAATAATTCTACTACATTCTCAATTATTTACAGGAATAGAAACATTCCAACTCGTATAAAATAAAACATCGCACAGCGCAATATTAATAGCAGACGAATTCGGCAAGTTGGTGATGAAAAATAAAACAAATTTTTCCATCAAAATACTGCGCTAACTTCCTGTGGAAGAAAGCCGTACATCGTCCACTATATTGGCCCCTTATTACAACCGATTTCCAGTACTTTTTTTCTTTTTTTGCTTTAATAGCTGCCTCTAAAAAAATGAGAAACTTAGCATCATTTACATTGATCTGCTGCGATTGTCGGGAGCGGCTTGCCGACAGCGCTCTCTGGAAAAAGTGAACAATCGTTGCCACTTTTACACTAGCAAACCCGTAGGACATTTCTCCCCTTCTTCCTACTCCGTGGCTTACATATACACTAGAAATTATCGTCCAACCTCTTCGCAGCACTATTTATGGAGACCTATATTGCAATAATAGAGATCCTATATACGGAGAGATTGGACAACGGCGCGCCGCTTCCCGCCATGTTTAGTCCAAGTGTTGTCAGCTCGAAATGCTGCGCTGTGTGATTTTTTAGCTTTCCCGCGGAATATAGGACATTAAATCTTTTAAGTAGAGACATTTTTTTTTCTCCTCGTAAAATTTTTATTTAACTAAGTGAGTTCAAAGTCTGGAAATCCGTCGCCAATCGTTTCGTATCGTCATAGCGCTTAAAAAGAAAACAATTTTTCTAAAAAATTTGTTTATAAAGATAGAAAACAAAGATATATTTGTAATCTGCACATTTCATAATATCAAAACTAGCCTCTAATTTTTTCGATACAATGTACAGTGATATTTGGGGCAGAAGATGCATTACGGTCTACGGACAGTGAGCATCTCTGGACATAAGATGGCCGCCCTTCTGAAGTTGTCCAATCTCTCCGTATTTAGGATCTCTACGCAATAACAGCGTGCAGCGCCACCTGTTGGCAATTTTTTAACTAATTTCCAAGTTCCTGTATATGATTTTTATGGGTTTCACAAAAATCATACCGTTTATTTTATTCCACTATCGTCCTTTGTTTTCGAGATATTTAATTTTTAAACCAGGGAGTCCTTTGCTGGACACCCTGTACAAACCCTTCAGTTGTGACATTGATCTCGCTTTCACAAACCGAGACCTTTCAGTCAAGTGTTCGTTAACACGTGCTAACGGAGTGCTGGGGAAAAATGTATTTTTCAAACTAAACTACTAGTGACATGAAGACACTCGTAAATTATATCTTCAAAAATTATGGAGCGATAAAATGAAAATTTGAAAACAATAGAGCAAACTTCCGTGAAACAAGGACTTGCACACTTATTTAAAGTTACAAAATCTACAAGTCAATTTTCTGATGATTTTCTTAACATAGTGGATTCGGCGATTCAAAAAATACTTAGTTTGACATTTTTGAGAACTTATTAATTTTAATAACAGTAGACTTGACTTGATTCTCTTAACGCCTAGTGGCGCAAGAGGCAGCTAGCGGGGCATTCCATCCCAACCGGTTTAATGCCGCCTCCCTGGGCACTCCCAGCTTGGCCAACCAAAGGCATTTCTTTCTTGTATGGCCATCTGATGCCAGGTTAGTTTAGGATGCCCGCGCTTCCTCTTGCCATCCGGGGTCCACGTGAGAGCAGTTCATGTAGGGTCTATTGCCTGCATTCTGAGAACATGTCCTATCCATGACCATCTGTGCGTTTGTATCCGTGTGGTTATCGGCTTGCAATTTGTACGTTTGTACAGGTCTGAATTCGATATTTTATTTGGCCAGTATATGTTTAATATTTTTCTCAGGCTTTTAGTTTGAAAGGTATCTAGCTCTTTTTCTTGCTGTCTAGTTAGCTTCCATGTATTGCTGCCATAGAGTAGGACTGCTCTAACTGTTGAATTGAAAATTTGTAATGGCAGTAGACTACAGGCAAAATATAAAGGGATTTTGTTATTGTAGGGTATACAAAGTAAAATATTACTTATCAAGAAGCATTTTTTAGCTATAAGAGAATATCTTCCACCAATATTAAAATTTGAAATTTCGAACTATGACACTTAATTGACTTGTCAACGTGTTTACTTTCCTCCACTTCAGTCACGATGTGAAAAACAGGGATATTTTACATTTTCTAGAAAGTATACATTCGCTTAAGTATGCCCTTAAAAAAATTTTATTTCATATTTGGACTGCTGAAAATATAGTAAAACTTGTCTGTGAGATGAATTTAAATGAAAAAAATTCTATTCGCAAACATCAGTGCAAAAATAGTCATAATTCCAACTTTAAACCTTGATCTAAACGTAGAAACTTATTTAAAGTCTTATAGTTACCGTAAACGCGGGCTACTTTGGCCTAGGGTCCTTCTGTGGCCCAAGTTGGAAAAAAAAAGATACAACTTTCTCTGTAAACCATCAGGAAGCAATTTTGAAACTTATTTTGACAGAATCGTTAGAGAGCAGCCTCAAAGACTTAGTAATATATACCAAGCAGTTCGATAGTTCTCCACATAGAGCAACACCACTAGTTTTGCGTTCGTTGTGCTAACATGTGTCTTTATAACCTCTCAGACTTTTATCTGTAGAAACAGTTCTATATCAGCTAAGAGTTTGTGAAGTACCTATCACTGAACACTATTCGATACTTTATGTAGTAGCATAGTTGCACTTCTCATTTTTGTTCAGGTTTTTATTTAAAAATTTACGATAACAACACATCTCCTAGCCTAAAAATTACGACCAATTTTGGTCTAGTATAAAATCTTGAAAAAATCCATCGGAGATTTGAAAACAAGAAGAACAGCTAAAAGTAAAACTTCAAACAGGAAAATGACAAGAAAAACCAGGAATTTTCAGCAAGACTTTTAACAGAATCAAATCCTTAGGGCTCAGTTTCATGGCTTTTATTATGGAAGACGAAGATGAACTAAAAGTTGCTGGGGGGTTTAGAAAACGTTGACCCACATGCATCTACTTCTTACAAATTTTGTTAAATGTTAAATTTATTGGAATGTTTAGGGGAATTTCGTTATTTTGGAATGAAATGAGCTCGGGTTTCCAGGAACAACTGTTCATGCAAAAGACGAAAGAACATGAAACGCACCAAAAAGTCTTGAAAAGTGACTGAAAATTTAGGATCTTTTGTTTTGTGAATGGTGGTATCTTAGCATAATTATTCAACCTCCAAAACTGTTGATAAGATACTCCGTCGGTGATGTCTGAGACAGTAACTAAGTACATTAAAAAATAATAATGATTTTTCTTAAAACAAAAATGTGTGACTCAAACTTGTCAACTAAAAAAAAAAAATCTTTAAAATAAACAGTTTTGCCTGTAAACACACGTCTTTCTTTGGCTCTAGTTAGTTCTACAGTGATTTTACTTAGGAAACACCACTTTGGGCCAAAGTAACTCAAACGTAAGGTTAACATTGGCCCAAATTAAAAACAATAACGGTAACAATATTTTGAAACAAAGTGATCAGATTTAAAATTCAAATCAAGATAACTCTAGCTGGGGGAAACTGGTTTCCACAGCTTGGAAATATGAATGTTTACAAACTTATAGAGATCAAGATGAACAAAAGTTACAAAATGTGGGACAAAATAGCCCGCGTTTACGGTACTCTAAGTTATTTTACAAATACATGAGTGTAAATAACTCTTCTTCTTGGTAATTGCAGGGCGGAACTCGGAATGCAACCATATACTTGTGGTGGGTTCTGGGATTTAAATATAATAAAATATATTTGAATTTTCAAAAAGAAGCTGTATTGTGCACATTTATTGAAAAAAATATGCATATAACTGTGGAAGTTCTCTAAAAGAAAAAATACCGCAATGGGCAAAATAAACTAAAAACGTCAATTTTTGGTTAATTTTTCGAAGCTTTACGACTTAGGTGCGTACCAAAAATTGTAAAGAAATGAAATATTTTCAAAGAAACAAGAAAAGAATTAAAGAAGGAGATTTGGGTTTTTATAAAAATAGTTGAAAATTGACCATTATTTACCTTTCTTTCAATTTTCCATATTTATGATGGATATACACAACTTTTTTTTGCCATTAGAAGTTGCTTGTCGAAATGTCCTTTTTTTGGCCTACCTTATTGAGCCCTTTGACCGCTGCTCTCTCTCTCCCCCCCCCTCAGAAAAAAAATTCGAATTGACATATCTGCCCTCCCCTGCATTGACAGATGAATGACAGCAATACTTTTGTTATAAAAAAAAAAGCATAAAAAATCTATTTTGCGTTGCCGGTAAGAAAAAACAAATTTATCCCTACACCACTGCTTAAAAGATGGCGCTACTTAAACTATTTACAAAAAAAAAAAAAAAAAAAAAACAATATATAGTTGCGTCATCTATTGGTTAGCTTCAGAACTAGAGGGCTAAGTTTATAACTGGTAATGAAAAAGCAGTGGCCTTGCTTTTATGATTTGCAACGGTTAACATTCAAAGTTTAAGAATATAATATTAAATTTATAATTTACTATTAATTCATTCAAACAGGATTGGTTATGGCTGCTCGAATTCTTACAAATCAAGGATTCAAACCACCAGTAGGATTTTTAGTTTGCGTTTCATAAATATAAAAAACCAGTAGATGAGAAATTGGAGTTAGAAATTGTCTTATTATGTGCTAATCCAGTACGTTCACTTCCAAAAATGAGAGTGGGCGATACAGTTCTGAAAATATTCAGCACTTCTATTGTTTCTTTTAGTTGCGTTCATTACCGATTCGTGAATCGAAAAAATAAATCACGAACTGAAATTCAAGTAGTTTTTCAATATAGGTAGTGGTTAAAATAAATAAGTCATGCATTACAAATCAGGAATAGGCGAAGTTTAAAACTCATTTGATAATACAAAACGATTCCAGATTTTAAAATGTGCACAGCGCCATTAATGGAACCTGTGAGGAAAAAATGCCGTCTTTATATAGGGTGTTCCGAAAACGACTGACTGTTTTCAAAAATTTCTAACAAGAAAACGATTAATGATTGAAAAAAAATCCTACAAAAAATTCATGTTGCGGGCTGTAAACTTTTCTTAACAAAGTCACAAATTTTAGTTCAAAAATTTTACAATAGATGTTACTGCAGATTGTAAGCCCGTAAATCAAAGAAAGTTACTACAATGAAACTTCTGTAAGCCGAACTTCGATAAGCCGAAGTGAATATTTATTCCCGTCTACCTGAATGGAGAACTAATGTTATTTATTTTCAATAAGACGAATTTCGTTGGATCGAAACATTCGAAGAGTCGAATTTTATTTCATGACTATCGTCAAAGCTTCCTTGTTAACGTAACCCTATTATAAGTCGTAATCTTTTTTTTTCTTCTCCCCAAAAAGAGTGAACAAAAAGAAAGAAATCGGCGCCATTGCTTTGCATCAAAATACGTCTAGACAAAGTGGATCAAACAAATCTCTGAAGCCGATTTTTTAGCACATAAATTGTCAAGGTTCTTTATTCCTTTTCGTTTTCAATTATTGTTTACTTCATTTCCTCTCATAGAAAAGAAAAACCTGCTCATAAGGGAAACAGGACTTTGATTAAGGATAGCCCGAAAATGGGACTAAAAAAATGATCAAGAGGTGCGCATATTTGGAATTGTGGAATAATTCCAGTTTTAGTGGAAACGGGGGAGGGAGGGTTATGAACTGATTTTGGAGATTTTGCGGTATTCTACGAAGCTGCTGGGTTTTCCAAAACTGGCTTTTTTTCTACCGTTGTTCAAGTTAATGTTTGTTGCGCCGTTTCATTGATTCCTGAACGTTTAGAATTGACCTTTCAAAAAGACTAAGAGAACATTTAAAATTTTAAGCTACCAAGAAAAAGTTGAATTTATTCGACTGTAGCGTAGCAAAGAAGAGCAAAATTTCATTGAAGTTTCATATGCATCTAAATTTTTAACAATTTTAAAAAATCGAAAAAAAAAAAAAAACCCTTTCGATTAGCGGTGCTCCATCTTAGATGCTTTTCTTCCCTATCTGATGATTTAAAAGTACCAAGGACTATTTAACGAAAGCCCAGATTTCTGCTTAAAGCAATGTTAGATAGCCGTTTTTGTTTTTAAATACGTTTTTTACCTGGTAAGTAAAAACTGTTATATCCAATATAAAGTTATAAATTTGTTTTCGAACCTATTCAAACTCTCGAATTCATATTCTTCATTATATATGTCAAGTTGTAGCCGCAGAACAACAGCATGACATCTAATCCGTGGAATAACAGTAAGATAGCCTATACGGTTGCTTTGAGGTAATGATTTTTTATCTTTGATGCATTATTCTATAACTATTTTGCTCATGCTTTAAAGTTAATGAGTGTCAGTGATGGTATTTTATATTATTCTATAGATTTGTTTTCGCATTCGATAAAACGAAATTTCGATAACTCGAATTTTTTTTTTTTGCATTCCCTGCAACTTCGACTTATTGAAGTTTCACTATAACTGTATCATACTTTTTCGAAAAATGTTTTAAATAAACAAAATTACATAAAAATATTTTAAAAATTTTTATGGACGACTGCAATTATATGTCGCAATCGGAGAAAAGATCAGTGAATTTCAATTCTTCCTTTTTGACTTATGAGCTTACTATCTGAAGCGCCATCTGTCGAAAAAATTTTGAACTAAAATTTGGAACTCATGGGCGGGGGGGGGGGGAGGATTTACGACCCATCGCATGAATTTTCTGCAAGAATTGGTTTTTTATCATTTATCGTTTTTCCGTTATAAATTTTCGAAAACAGTCACTCTGTTTCAGGACATCCTGTAACTTTTAATATCATAGAGATGCAGGTAAATATAGTACTACTCGGAAAACAGTACTTTTTTTCTGAATGAAAGGTACACAAATTTTCATGATGCTCAATGTTCAATTTGCCTTCACGTATTATCTTACCGTATGGATTAGAATCAAAAAAGATCAGGAATCCTGGTGCAGTGTTAGTGTTATCAGTCACAAGTTTTATCAAAACTTGATTTCCTTCAGAATTGTGTATCCCCGGATAGTCCTGTGAATAAGTAGAAAGAAGCAAATTAGATCTACTTGATATGGATTTTATTTAGTAAATTAGTTAGTAATTTAGTAGTATAGTAAGTGCGCCCTCTTTAAGAGGCTAAAATTTGAGTGTTTTCGGTGTTTTTTTTTCTTTTTTTCAATGAGTTCAATTTTGTTAACGGGCTCTAGATCTTGAACCTTTTTCTTTAGATTTGGCGATGCCACAAATTTTCGATGGTATTGAGATCGATAGAGTTGCTTGGACAGTTTAACACCAAAACCCCTCTTTCTGCATAAAACCTACGAGTCAATTTAGAGAGTGACACGAAGCGAAATCTTGCTTAAAGATAAATGTGTCCCTGCTATGCCTCAGAAAAGAGTATTATGCAATAATCCAGTATATCTTGATAAACAGCGAAAATTCACATTGTTTTAAGATACATACAATTACCCTGTTTCAGCAACTCTCATGCATCCCCACACCATAAATGATGTCTGAATTAGAGAGAACTTCTTACACAAGATTTCTCATGCTCTTCGCTTTTCTAATACCAAACCCGAACGCATTTAAATAACGCTTACCCTGTCAGGGGACCGTGTAAAAGTTTTGAGGCTCCAGATTGGCTAAAGCGAAATGACTAGCGCGAAAATACGGCGGCCATGTTTTTTCTTTCATCCAACGCGTTTGTAATATATAATTCATATTTGAAATGTAACTAAAATAAAAGTTGCTTTGATGCCATTCTTTCATTTATTTGTTCATTTCAAAAGACAAAAAAAAAAAAAAAAAAAAAAAAAAACTTTTCTTAAACTGATTAAAAAACTTTAACAACGAAACGTAATCATTTGAAATAATACATTTAAAGATAAATTTTTTAAACTGAGCAAGAATTTTTTTTTTCTGAAAAAACTTTTGCAATTTAATTTACGCCGTATGCTGCTTTCAAGACAAAAATTTTCACTAAATTTGAAAATTGATGTTATTTCTTATTTTTATATCTCGTGCGTTTATTTTCCTTATAAGAAAAAAGGCAATGGTTAAAACTCCTAAAATGCATTGGAATATTTGTTTTAATATGAATTTCTTAATTGATTAAAAAAACAATTTAAACAATGTAAAAACATGAAACTAAATTTAGAGCTACTCTTTTTAAAATTTTAGCTTGAGAAACACATACATATTATACAGTGTTTTTTCTAAATTTGTTAAAATCACTAAACATTATTACCAAACAATGTAGAAACTAGTTCAAAATTATTTTGTGGAAGAAAAACTTTAATAGAAGAAACAGATTAAAATTTAAAACAGCCTAAAGATTAAAATTTTCCAAGTGTTTTAAATTTATACCAATATGAGTTTATGCGCGTATAAACTTCTACAATGTACATATAGAAAGCAGCACATGAAATTCCTTCTCTTTTTTTTTTTTCAAATCAAAAAATCAGCAAAGTGCAATTGCTAGAAACTTTTTTTATGAATAGTATTCAAGGTATGCAGAAAATTATGCAGATTTGAAAGAATAATCAGGTAACTATTGTTCGAAATGGAAAACAAAATAATAGCATTCAAGCGTGAATTGAATTAGAACGAAATTTGTTCATATGCGTTGGACAAAAAAAAAACATGGCCGCCGTATGTGCGCGCTAGCCATTCACTTTGGCCAATCAGGAGCCTCAAAGCTTTTACATGGTCCTTGACTGAGTAAGGGTTGTTTAAATGCAACCCGCATACCTCTTTCTTCTCAACAGATATTTATAATTAGGATTCATCACTGAAAAAAAATACTTCCTGCTTCTTGTTGCACCCAGATGAGCTTTTCTTTGCCCAGAGAGAGTTGCGCACGTATCTGCTTCATGTTCATCTTTTGGTTTTGCTTCAAAGAACCGCAATTGCAACTGCAGGTTATGCAATTGTCCAAGTGTAGTCTGCACGGACACGATAACTACAGATTCTTTCCACCACTTATGTATGTTAGAGGCATTTTTCAAACGACTAGTTTAGACGATTCATTTTAATTTGCGTTCATCTTTACCAGTCGTTGCAAGCTTTCTACCTCATTTACTTCGGTTATTTTTTAGTTGGTCCGTCCTTCTATATTATTTTAGAATTTCCGGGAACGTGGATAAAAAAAGTTGTTCTTTTAATCCAAGATTAACTGTTTCTTTCTAACTTTAAACAATGATACAATAAGCAACCCATTTTCAGCAAAAGAATAACGCAAAATTGTCCGGGAGCTAATTTTTATGCTTGTCGCAACTTACGCAGTTAACAGGTATGCAATTTTTTTCGCTACTTTTCAAACTAAAAATAAATGAATTGATTATTCTAATTTTTTGACCCATGTAAAAAATTAACGTAATTTTCAATGTGTTAACGACTCTTCAATTGTTAAAATAATACCTTTAAGGTTGTTGAAATTGTTTTACACATTTATTAATAACATGTTTTGATTTATTTAATTAGCATGCATTCGTTTTACCCGACACATTGAAAAGTTTCGTTTAGACAGTTCTGATATTCTATTTCTCTGATTTTGGGTTGTATATCTCTCAGGTATGCACGCTCGATGGAAGGCTAAATAACTCAACCTTGCTACATATTTTTTAAAAACGACATAAATAAATTTCAAAACATTGAGAAATAACCCTTATCGTGGAGAGCACTGACTTTGCAATTCATTAGGAGCATTTTAAGTAGAATTTAATAAACGTACCGATCCGCAGTATCGCACTATTCTTTTTGCAATGTCATCGATAGTTCCTTCGTATAATTCTACGAAATTTGTTTCACATCCAGATGAGGAGTTAAGTTGAAAATGTTGGAATTTTAGCCTAATAGTGTGATATCCGGGAACAGCCAGCTGCCAAGAACATTCTCCTGTCCACGGCGATGGGTAAAAGGGGCTCGACAGAGCACCGGACTCGCCTTCTATGCGACCTCCACAACCACGACCTAAAGTAAGAAAAGAATTTTCAATCAAGGAGTTATAAGAAGCAAAAGAAAAGGAATAACAAACAAATTCTTATTAATTACAAATTAAAACAAACTAAAATCAAAAAGAAAAAATAATAATTTGAATTTTGCCATCTTGAATTCAAATTATGTTTTTCGCAATCACGAGTGTGTGTGTATATGTAGGCGTGTGTGTTTGTGTGTGGGGGGGATGTTTGTGTGTAGGGGGTATGTGTGTTTGTGTATAGGGGGTAATGTGTATGTGTGTAGGCATGTGTGTTTGCGTCTGTGTGCAGGCATGAGTGTGTGGGTAGTTGTGTGTATGTGTGTGGGGGGGTATATGTATGTGTGTGTATTTATATGTGTTTGTGTCTGTGTGCAGGCATGAGTGTGTGTGTAGGCATGTGTGTTTGCGTCTGTGTGCAGGCATGAGTGTGTGGGTAGTTGTGTGTATGTGTGGGGGGGGGGTATATGTATGTGTGTGTATTTATATGTGTTTGTGTCTGTGTGCAGGCATGAGTGTGTGGGTAGTTGTGTGTAAGTGAGTGTGTAGGTGTGTGTATGTATGTGTTTGTGTATGTGTGTAGGTGTATATATGAATATGTGTGTAGGTGCGTGTATGTATGCGTGTAAGTGTAGGATATTGACGAAACCTGGAGATGGTTTTCGCTAGAGATGCAGCATCGTGAGGAGCCGGTCGACGGTGATGCTGCGGAGGGTGCTGGTGGGAAAATAAAATCATAGGAACGCCAAATACAGTCAAGTGAGAACAATAAGCAATCGTGATTGCTCAAAAAAAGAATCCGATTGCCTACTTTACTTTAAGTTAACGTGGGTCAAAACACTCTTTTAAATTTTTAATCCATTTGAATTAAACCCAGATGATATGGGAAACACCTACAGTATGACTACGGATTACATAGAATTGGCAAATGTCCAGTTAAGACGAGTCTTTCTGGCTAAGGGGGATAAGTAAAAATTTAATATGCTTATTCCGCTCATTCGAATGTGATTCTGCATAGTTCAGAGAGTAACATACATTTGCAAAAGCTGACACCCAGAAAACTAATAGATGTGTAAATTTTCGCCTGTAAACCGGGTGTTTGCCTTTCCATCTGTTCGGTGGTCAAACTAAAAGAAAAAATTATCACAACTATTAAAATTTGCTAGTCTCAAAAGTAAAATCAAGGTGGAAAATTAATTTATTTTTTCATTAATCTACTTTTAGCTGCTAGGCAATATTGAAGAATGAATTTACAGAACTGTATCAACGATATCAGATGAACGAAATCTGCTTATATTTCTCTCTCTCTTTTTACGCTGAAATATTGGAAGACCTCCGATGAGATAGAAAGGAATATACAGTGAAACATGTTTAACCCTTTCAGACGGAATTATGAAATATTTGACTAAAAATGTTGATATTTGGTACACAGTGTAGTATGGTAAAGGGTATCTTATAGACAAAATTTTGAGTTTGTAGGACAAAAATTAAAAGAGTTATGGCACGTCCGATATGCCAAACTTATATTTTTGAAATACATATTTCATATACAAAAACGATAAAATACCAAAAAAACTTCATTATAAAATGTTCTACAAACAATTATAAAACATAATATAAGCGTTTGAAACGATTAAGTAAAAATTATATATATGTATATTTTAAAAAATCAGGAAAAAAAAAACCTCGCTTTTCAGATGAAAATCCATGGTTGGAAAAATGAGCCACTCTCTATCTCTCAATCCTTATATGTCAGTGTTGTCAGTCCCAAAACGAAAACTTATTTCACAGATTATAATAAGCAGAATGTAAAGAGTCAACTACAAAAAAAAAAAAAAAATAAATAAAAAAAAAAATAAATAAAAAATAAATAAATAAATAAAAATAAATTTAAAAAAAATCAATTATTAAATGATTAGCAACTGTTTAAAGTGGTTGTCTTACCTGGTGTCCGGTATACCGGACACCAGGTCTGAAGGGGATAAGTTGACCACTGGCAATGCACTACTTTAGTGGTAAACTTAAATAGGTGGTCAACTTATAAAGGTTGAATTATATGATATAAATCTGATTCTGTGCTTAAAAATAGCGGTCAACTTAGACAGGTGGTCAACTTAACAGGTTTTATTGTATCCGGTTTATTGGTGGAAATGGACCCATGGATCAGTTTGTAGGGATTCCATTTTGCATAATCCCAAGCAGAGACGCATTGAAATGAAGAAGCCCGTCCATCAAACTTCATTATTATCCCCCGAATTCGGGTAGAATCACCTTAACTGGTCGCTTGCCAATTCCTTCGCATACGTGGTCGGATAGTAAGAGCCTTTGTTGATTGAATCTGCCGGCGTGTCTCTCCCAAGTTTCCAAAGTCATTCATTTTTTTTTATTTCAAAAATGTGTATTTTTTATTTTCTTTTTATCAAAAAAGTTTTTAAGCGGACAGTAAATGGAATGCTAGTAAAGCCGTGCAATAAGGAGCAGTCACTGAGGACAAGCTTCCAATGAGGCAACGCTCTGAGCAACAGTACCTAAACACATGGGCAAATTCTAATCTTACTTTCACTACAAATACTGCAGAAGCTGGAAGTTTAGTTTTTGTTATTCATATAAAAGTTCAAATCACTCGTTACCTTGATCTGTAAACGTATAGGATATGTAATACAGTCCAATCTTGTCTTTAATGTTGAAGTCTAGATAAAGAGAAGTTCCGTTGGAGAAGATCGGGTGCGGTAATGTATAGCCACAGAAGGAACCAATCAAGGGGCTCGAGGTATTTGCTCCACCATACACCTACGAAAAAAGTTAGAACTTTCACTGTAAATACACATTTTATTGAGAACAAACATGACGCTAGATCAGCAATTAGAAATATGATCCGCAACATGCAGAGAGGTGAGATTTGACCCAGAGTCCACGACAGTGCTGATCAGTTACCTTGACCGCACGACCAAAATTATCTCACATGGCAGTAGCAAAAAGGCGGATCACTTTCTCCGTATGCCACAACTGAAACTTTCACTTCGGTTCAAAAAATTAAGAGCACGTGAAGAATCAGTTAGTTACTATTGTATATAGTTCAATATACATCATACAATAGTAACTGTATGTTCTATTTACTACTTATTATTCTATTTACTACTTATTATTCTATTTACTACTTACTACTATTCTATTTATCTACAGTAACTGTATGTACCTTGGTATGTAGTTCAATACCAAGGATAAGGTAGAACTACATACAAAATGTCTCTCATGGCAAGTAAGAGAAAGGCGGATCACTTTCTCCGTATGCCACAACTGAAACTTTCACTTCAGTTGAAAAAATTAAGAGCACGTGAAGAATCAGTTAGTTACTATTGTATATAGTTCAATATACATCATACAATAGTAAGTGTATGTTCTATTTACTACTTATAACTCCATTTACTACTTACTACTATTCTATTTATCTATAGTAACTGTATGTACCTTGGTATGTAGTGCAATACCAAGGATAAGGTAGAACTACATACAAAATGTCTCTCATGGCAAGTAAGAGAAAGGCGGATCACTTTCTCCGTATGCCACAACTGAAACTTTCACTTCAGTTCAAAAAATTAAGAGCACGTGAAGAATCAGTTAGTTACTATTGTATATAGTTCAATATACATCATACAATAGTAACTGTATGTTCTATTTACTACTTATTATTCCATTTACTACTTACTACTATTCTATTTATCTATAGTAACTGTATGTACCTTGGTATGTAGTTCAATACCAAGGATAAGGTAGAACTACATACAAAATGTCTCTCATGGCAAGTAAGAGAAAGGCGGATCACTTTCTCCGCATGACACAAACTGAAACTTTCACTTCTATTCGAAAATTAAGAGCACGTGAAGTAAGAGTTTCAACAATGACACTCGTGCCACGGCATGATAATTTGATAATATTGTTACAAATCCTGTAAATAGTAATTATTGTAGTAACGTAACCTGTAAATAGTTTCCCGTAATGAATATACAACCCCTTAACATATGGCTAAAGTATACGACCCCCTATTTCTTTTTTTTTTTGTTCATTGATAAAATTTGATAACGGTCTACTATTTTCCAGAAGCGTTTGGAATATTTGAGAGATTTCTTTCGGTGTGTATATAAACCGTTACGCGGGATAAAGAGTTAGTTTCGATGGAGAATTCGAACTGAGAGCGTATTTGCTCTGTTTATAGCGAGGAATTTCGCTGTGTTGTTTTCGTATTTGGAAGTAAATACGTGTGTAACCGTTACGTTTACGGTGTTGAGTGATATTTGCTTAATTGCTGATGATTAATTTAGCAGTTGTTAACGATTTCTCCTGTACATAGTGTAAATAAAGCTCCTGTGTTTTCATCAAGAACTGTGTCTTCATGTCAAGAAAGTGGAAGTCGCACCGAATCCGTTACAATTTGTATTGGAAAATCATGACAATAAAGCTATCAAGGAGTGAAACATAGGGGTGAGGGGCGTTCCCGGAAAGGCTGGATTGGGGAGGTAAGCCGGGCGCATATTCAGGAGACCTTTCAGGAGGTCATTTTATCTTATGAAAAGAAATCGACAACAAAGGTGTTGAGGACGAGTCTCTTACCGCGCACTGCACTTAACCATTTATTCATTTACATCTCAGCTCACATATGGCGCTGAAAAATGAGAACCTTTTTTCAGGTTGAGAATTATTTGTTGTGCCATCTATGAACCTAGTAACTAACTAAATTCTTTATCGTGGCCTGCATTAATTACGTTAATATGATATTTTTTTGTTTAAAATTACTGTTTACATTAGAAACACTTGACTCTGGTTAAAAACATAAATGTTTATTATGAAAAGTTGGATGGCTAAAGATAAATCTGTTTAAATTAATAATAATCAATTTAATCCTTCTGTCTACCAGTTATATTTACAATTTATGGTTGTATAAATCAAGTATATGTTTTATTACACGGTATCACGTCAATTAATTCATTTTGAAAATTTAAAATGTCCCATTCGCTCTTCGCTTGAAAGGGACGGAATGAATCAAGTGAAGAGGACGAATTTTCAGATATGAACATATGACTGTGTTTGGAACGCCTGGAGCTTAGAGCTCCTAAATTCCCTGTATAATAAGTCTAGTAGAAAGTTTAAAAATTAAAAACGGCTAAAAAATTTAAAAATAAAAAATAAAAGGAAATGAGTGGATACACCCTGGTGGCGAAATTCCGCGTAAGAATGGGGGTCAGTCGAAGATGGGAAGCCGAGGCGACAACAGAGAGCAATTTTCTCCGCGATCGCCTCAGTCCTGTAGAAATGCATCAATAAAGGTCGGGTCAGGTGGCGTTAGGGAAAAACATCGTAATACATGACTCGCCCGTGTTTCCCGAATGGCAGAGCACCCCTACTCATCTATCGGTTCATTAATAAAATATTAATTTGCCAATTTCCGGGCAGGGGGAGGAGACTGCCAGTCCTAAGATGTTAATTGGACTGCTTCAAATTTCTACGATCTTTCTTCTCCACGATTCCTTCCATTACTATCTATATATATAAAAATGGATGTATGTTTGTGTGTGTGTGGGTATGTGTGTATGTTCCTTATACAAATCCACAGTTTTCGTCGGATTTCTTCCAAATTTGGCACAAAGGTAAATTGTTGCTCAGGAATTCATATAGGCGGGTTTTTGGAATTTTAAAAAGACCCAAAAAGGTCTAATTTCATATTTTGAGTTATAAAATTACTCTTTTCTGCACGAACGAATTTTTGTATCGTTATGAATTTAATCTAAATAAAAAGCCCATAAAAAAACTGACCTAGATGAAGTTTCTTCAAAGATTAACTTTAATCGCTAAATTTGTGAACCTTGGTTCAAAGCAAATGAAAACGGTTATCAACATATAACCACCAGGAGCTATTTTGAATGCAATCAATACAAAACGTATCCTGAAACGATGGCCGTCAATGCTGTTTAGCGATAAGCGTTAAAGGGTTGTAGGAAAAAACGTCCCCAGCAATAACGTCCCCGGAAGGAAAGTCCCTGGAAGTAACGTCCCCCATGAAAAAACTTCCCCTGGAAAAAACGTCCCCCATGAAAAAACGTCCCGTATAAACAAAATTGAGATGCTATAAGTTTTTTATCATTTTATGCAATTTATTAAAACTTTAGCATCATTTTGGTTGAATACATTGAATTAAGAAAGGGTTTTAGTGGCGCCATCTATTAAGAAACTAGTTAACAAGAGGCATGCATCATTGCATTTATGAACTGCTCCAACTCCCTACAATAGTACGGCTCTAGTTAACTAGCTAGCTAATAGATGGCGTCAGTAAAATATTTTTAATTTCATTTGTAGTTTTCTTGGCGATTTAAGTTAAAAACTAAATTTTGAATTTTTTTCGGGATATTTTTTCTCTGTTTTCTCTTATCGCTAAAAATGAATTTCAGGTTTTAATATTTTAATGCTTTGGTGCGTCCCTGCTATGGAAACTGTGCAGAGGAAAATAAGAAGCTGACGTTAAGTGCTCATGCGCTTTTTTAAAAACTACATTTTTGCCGCCAAAAGAAGACTAGTGAGAGTGCTCTTCGTTGCATTTAACGACAGACGTTCATTGCTGTATTCTACCTCGTCTTGCAGTGGAAAATATTTTTGGAAATGCGAAATACCTTTGACGTTTGCAAAATCAAATAAAAGTAGGAATATTTTGCACGATACGAGATATTCCTATCCACAAGAAATTTCTGCATTTAAAAGTGCCTAAGAGCCTACGAAAACTGCACGGTGTAATCTACTTTAGATAACCTATTTAGCAATATGCCACTGTTGTAAACTAACAATTCATTTTTTTCTCACTTTACTTTATTTTTTCAATGTGATAGAGTTAAATTAGATTTTCAAAACGAGTTTGGTGTTTGAAATTTGCTAAATAGCGCCAAAGCAAAATAATTGTGTTGTCATCGTGAACGGGGTATTTGAAATATTCGGAAAATCATGTATTTTTGACAGTTTCAGAAATTTTACAATTTCAATATTGTTTTTAGTTTAAAAAGACAAAGAATGATCTTTTAAATCGCAGGAAATAGTCGCCAAAACTAAAACTAACTTGCTAACACTTAAATAAACGTTTTCAAAATGCATTTAACTTCTCAGAGGTTAAAATTACTGCTAGAAAATAAGAAAATAGTGAATAAAAATGTATTCCTCTTTATTAAACTGATTGAACTTATTATTTAACAAAAATATGTATAAACCTCATAGCGAAACAATCGGCTCGAATAAGAAAAACTACTAGGCATTTAAGTAAAATGTAATATTAATAAAATGCTTACGTGTGAAATGTGACAGTTCCTCCCTTGACACGTACAGCAGTAGTGTGCCATCACGCACTTGTTATTTTGAATTAGAAACTCAACTGAACCAAAGTTTGGCAAACATGATTCCGCAGAAATCAATGACATGGAAGACGTCGTCTGCTACGACAGCCGTAAGTAATATGATTTGTTTGTGAGCAATGAAAAGGTTGGTAAACACGAGTCATACAAAATCAAATTTATTGAGTTCCAAAAAAGTGTCATTAGTACAATTAGCTATTGATAAAACATAAACTTAAATACAACTTTTTAGGAAAAAAATTAAATAATGCTCTTTTATAAAAGATTAACCGCAAATAGCATCACTACAGAGACAAGCCATATAAAATTAAAAATTAAAATAAAACTCCGATTCAGTCGGAACTGTAGAATCAAGAGGGAAAATTGAAAATCCATTTAAAAGCCTTATACTATTAAAAATCAATTTCAATTATTTTATTTGCTAATAAATAGAAACTGGCAACAGATAAAAATTTTAAATCATTGCGTTTAATTTTAATGTTGGCCAACAATGAATTCGATGATCAATCGCGTGAATAAAGGCTTAGCCGTTATTAAAATCTGCTTTAAAAAATGTTGTAGGTCGAATTCTACGTAACATGGAAGTTCCAAACACATTCCATCAGACGCGGAAAAAAATTCTCTTTATTTTGGAATGAAATTTAAAAGTTTTTAAATATGTTTTCTCTGCAAAAATCACGAAAAACCTTTTAGAGGTTTTTAATTAAAATCTTCGTTAATTAATGTCATCCAAAGACGCAACCTAGCTAAGAACACTCTCCATTACTCTCCTTTCGAACAATCTTTTTATTTATTTATTTATTTTTTTTTTTTTTTTCAAAATCGGTCCATTCGTTAAGGCGCTAGAGTGCCTCAGACAGATACACAAACACACAGATACACAGACACGTCAAAATTATAACACCCTTCCTTTGTGTGTCTGGGGTTAAAAATGAAATCGATGCTTTTTTTTCTCTTGTAAAAGTTTTCAAACTGTGTAATACAGTAATACGCCGACTTAGGACTACCCGAATTACACGAACTTGGAGTTTCGTGGTTTCTTACTTTTTATCGCATGGCCAATACAGAATTTGTTCCACCAATGTTTTAGCGGCTTTATTTAGCTTTAATAAGCAAAAAAAAATTTTTTTAACATAGTCTCAAATAGCCAGCAGTAAAATTTCTTTACCAGATATTAAAAGTACATATATTACAAGGTTGAGTCCTTTACATCAAAAACTACCAGTTTTTTAAATGTAATTAATATATATTTATTCTATTTGCTTGAACATTCGTGGTATAAATTTCTTCCTGTAATCCATGTCGGAAACATTCGTTTTGATAACGAATAACAATGGAATGACTGTTTATATGCTAGTATTCACGCACATTGATGCTATTTAATGACTAAAAAGCAGTAAAGTCAGAACAAACAACGTAAGTAGAAGCACAAATTTGTAAATTACCGCAGACACGTGTTTCGGCGTTACAGGGAACGCCTTTTTCAATGCAAAAATAATGAGCTTATGGATGAAAAGACATCCGACAAAAGCCAAGAGCAGATAAGCATGCAGCTTAAAAGATAAAAACAGCGGATTAACCAAACACCAATGACAAAGTTATAAACCGATAAGGAACCAATAGGAATGCAAGCAAAGGCCAGGAGCTTTCCCTTAGGTACGAACAAAGAAAGAAAGAATTCAATTGGACAAGGATCAAGCCGAAGCTTAAACAAAAAGAAAAGAAATTGTCAGTAACCGTGAACCGCAAGAAAGGAAAAGCAGAAAGGAAAACCATGAAATAAAATAAACAGAAACAAAAAATATTCGAAAAAAGGAAAAATAAAGATAAATAGAAGAAAATTGGGGGGGGGGGGGGGTGTCAATCAAGACAAAAAGGTAAAAATAAACAAAGGAAGATAGATAAAAATGAGTGGGAAAAAAAGGGGGGGGGGTATTAAAGATATGGGAGCCAAATGTTAGAAAAATATGGAACTGAACTAAGATCGTTAACTAAGTTAGAACTGTTCCTCAAAATATGAAAGGATTCCCAAAAGTCAAGATCTGATGAATTGGGGCATTTTTGGATAATCTGATAAGAGTTAAAATCAAAAGAGTGATTCGAATCCCAACAATGTTGAGCAATACTAGACTTGTTTAATTGTTGTTTTTTCACATAATTTTGATGCTCTTTCAAGCGAAGTTTTAAAGCACGCCGAGTCTGTCCAATATAGGCAAGTTTACAACTACAATTAATTCTATAAATTCCACAACAATTAAGAGGGTGAATAGGATCTTTAAGAGAAGAGAATGAAAGTTTATTAATAGGAGAGAACACCACCTGGAATTGGAAAACGTTTTAGAATCTTAGCAACCTGATAGCTTACAGATGGAAAGAATGGCAAAACAACCAAATTCTTTCTGATGAAGGTTCGGTTAAGAACCTTGGTTTGGGATTTATTTGAAAGTTTTTTATAAATGGAATCAATCAAAGTTGGCGGATAGTCTCTATCAATTGCCACAGCTTTAAGATAATTAAGTTCCACTTTAAGAAGTTCCGACGAAGAACAAATATTAATTGCGCGATAAACAAAAGAATTGAAAGCAGAATATTTTTGATTTGGAGGATGAGACGATAGTCTATGAGGAGGTAAAGAGACAGCAAAAGGTTTGCGATAAACAGTAGTTTCAAAACCAATTTCAGTACGAGAAACAAGTACATCAAGAAATGAAATGCAATTATTCCGTTCTTTCTCACAAGAAAACTGAATATGAGGATCAATGGAGTTTACAATAGATAAAACCTCATCACTCTCAAACTGATTCTGGTTCATTAGAACAAAACAATCATCAACATACCGAACATAAAATTGGAACTGCAGTTTTTGGAACAGCTTAACCTCAAAATAATGCATGTAAATATCACTAAGAATGGGGCTAAGTGGGTTACCCATAGCCAGACCATCTAACATAATATAAAAATTCCCATTAAAAACAAAAGAACATTGCTTAAGACAAGTACGGGTAAGGAAAATTAAATCCTCAATTTCCGTATTGGTGAAATGAAATTCAGAAAGTCTTCTACGAAGGCATAACAATGAACCCTCAACGGGAACGTTCGTAAATAAAGAGTTAACATCAAAAGAAGCCATAAAAGAATTATTTGGAACGAAACTATGAATTTTTTTAACAAACTCAACAGAATTTTTAATAGTAAATAAATTGTGACTCCTAAGGGGAGAAAACACAGAGACTAAATATTTTGCAAGTTTGTACGAAGCCGTACCAATATTGGAAACAATCGGCCTGAAAGGAATACCAACTTTATGCACCTTAGGTAAAGCATAAAATCTAGCACAATTAGCAATAGATGGAACAACAGAGCGTTTAACATTTGAAGGAATAGACTTAACAGACTTGACAGCAGATGCAATAGTTTTTAACTCTTTATCACTAGGATCTTTAGAAATTTCAGCATATGGCCCAGAAGAAATCAAATCATTAGTTTTATCAACATAAGATGTTGTCAAGTCTGTTAAGTCTATTCCTTCAAATGTTAAACGCTCTGTTGTTCCATCTATTGCTAATTGTGCTAGATTTTATGCTTTACCTAAGGTGCATAAAGTTGGTATTCCTTTCAGGCCGATTGTTTCCAATATTGGTACGGCTTCGTACAAACTTGCAAAATATTTAGTCTCTGTGTTTTCTCCCCTTAGGAGTCACAATTTATTTACTATTAAAAATTCTGTTGAGTTTGTTAAAAAAATTCATAGTTTCGTTCCAAATAATTCTTTTATGGCTTCTTTTGATGTTAACTCTTTATTTACGAACGTTCCCGTTGAGGGTTCATTGTTATGCCTTCGTAGAAGACTTTCTGAATTTCATTTCACCAATACGGAAATTGAGGATTTAATTTTCCTTACCCGTACTTGTCTTAAGCAATGTTCTTTTGTTTTTAATGGGAATTTTTATATTATGTTAGATGGTCTGGCTATGGGTAACCCACTTAGCCCCATTCTTAGTGATATTTACATGCATTATTTTGAGGTTAAGCTGTTCCAAAAACTGCAGTTCCAATTTTATGTTCGGTATGTTGATGATTGTTTTGTTCTAATGAACCAGAATCAGTTTGAGAGTGATGAGGTTTTTATCTATTGTAAACTCCATTGATCCTCATATTCAGTTTTCTTGTGAGAAAGAACGGAATAATTGCATTTCATTTCTTGATGTACTTGTTTCTCGTACTGAAATTGGTTTTGAAACTACTGTTTATCGCAAACCTTTTGCTGTCTCTTTACCTCCTCATAGACTATCGTCTCATCCTCCAAATCAAAAATATTCTGCTTTCAATTCTTTTGTTTATCGCGCAATTAATATTTGTTCTTCGTCGGAACTTCTTAAAGTGGAACTTAATTATCTTAAAGCTGTGGCAATTGATAGAGACTATCCGCCAACTTTGATTGATTCCATTTATAAAAAACTTTCAAATAAATCCCAAACCAAGGTTCTTAACCGAACCTTCATCAGAAAGAATTTGGTTGTTTTGCCATTCTTTCCATCTGTAAGCTATCAGGTTGCTAAGATTCTAAAACGTTTCCAATTCCAGGTGGTGTTCTCTCCTATTAATAAACTTTCATTCTCTTCTCTTAAAGATCCTATTCACCCTCTTAATTGTTGTGGAATTTATAGAATTAATTGTAGTTGTAAACTTGCCTATATTGGACAGACTCGGCGTGCTTTAAAACTTCGCTTGAAAGAGCATCAAAATTATGTGAAAAAACAACAATTAAACAAGTCTAGTATTGCTCAACATTGTTGGGATTCGAATCACTCTTTTGATTTTAACTCTTATCAGATTATCCAAAAATGCCCCAATTCATCAGATCTTGACTTTTGGGAATCCTTTCATATTTTGAGGAACAGTTCTAACTTAGTTAACGATCTTAGTTCAGTTCCATATTTTTCTAACATTTGGCTCCCATATCTTTAATACCCCCCCCCCCCCCTTTTTTCCCACTCATTTTTATCTATCTTCCTTTGTTTATTTTTACCTTTTTGTCTTGATTGACACCCCCCCCCCAATTTTCTTCTATTTATCTTTATTTTTCCTTTTTTCGAATATTTTTTGTTTCTGTTTATTTTATTTCATGGTTTTCCTTTCTGCTTTTCCTTTCTTGCGGTTCACGGTTACTGACAATTTCTTTTCTTTTTGTTTAAGCTTCGGCTTAATCCTTGTCCAATTGAATTCTTTCTTTCTTTGTTCGAACCTAAGGGAAAGCTCCTGGCCTTTGCTTGCATTCCTATTGGTTCCTTATCGGTTTATAACTTTGTCATTGGTGTTTGGTTAATCCGCTGTTTTTATCTTTTAAGCTGCATGCTTATCTGCTCTTGGCTTTTGTCGGATGTCTTTTCATCCATAAGCTCATTATTTTTGCATTGAAAAAGGCGTTCCCTGTAACGCCGAAACACGTGTCTGCGGTAATTTACAAATTTGTGCTTCTACTTACGTTGTTTGTTCTGACTTTACTATTCAGCACAAAGGTATTTATTTATCTTATTAAAAAGCAGTGTTTAAACAAATACCGAACAAAATGCAATTCGTTAGTGGAAATGGTAAAAACACTTTGCATCTCAATTTTGTTTATACGGTACGCATTTTCATCAGGGACGTTTTTTCCTAAGGGACGATTTTTTCTAGGGGACGTTTTTTCCGGGGATGTTTCATCCGGGGACGTTATGTCCGGGGACGTTTTGCTGGGGACGTTTTTTCCTGTCACCCGCGTTAAAGCATTGTTGCGAGAAAGCCGTAGATATAAGAAATGATGCTGTACATCGTTTCTTAAACTGCGACCTAAGAAGCCCCGGGGGTCCATTGGTGCTACTTAATTTGAGTGCTACCGTTGGATTACAATTTTTAAATATTGAAGGGTTGCGTGCAATTTTTGATCAGTGTTTTTCCCGTTAACAGCAGAGAAAATACAAACATGAGTAAGGAAATAATATTGACGTACAATCTTCGACTGTTTCAACATTAGACTGATTTTATTTAAACCAAATCTATTTCATCCTTACAACAGAAATTTAATTTAATGTTCTATGATCCTCATGAAACCAATTTGCAATACATAAATTGTCTTTATACTATTCTTTGATTTATGTCGAATCTTTAAGTAATTCGGTTCAACTATAACCGATAGCCTAATTCGGTTTATTTGAAGTCTCTCCAGGCTGTCAAAGAGCAGGGGTAAAGTTACTAATAAAGAAACTAAATTGCAAAATAATCATAGAAATGCATAATAGCGCATTCGGAATTTATCTTTCAAATGGGAGGGATGTGGTCAAGACATTCCTTACATGTATCTATATATATATAAATGTATGTATGTTTGTGAGTAGTGTGGGTATGTGTGTATGTTCCTTATAAAAAATCCAGTTTTAGTCGAATTTCTTCCAAATTTGGCACAGAGGTAAATTATTGCTCAAGAATTCATATAGGCTGGTTTTTAGAATTTAAAAATGATCCAAAGAGGTTTAAAGTTTATATTTTTAAGCATAAAAGGGCTGTTTTCGACATAACGAATTTTCATATTGTTATGAGTTTGGTCTGAATGAAAAGCCTGTAAAAGATACCCTAAATGAAGTCTCTTCAAAGCTTAACTGTAATCGTTAAGTTTGTGAAAATTGGTTCAAAGCAAATGAAAATGCTCAGCAGCATATAACCACCAGTAGATATTTTAAATGCAATCAACTCAAAAAGTATACTTAACAGGGGCTGTTAAGGCGAATAGCGACAAGCGTAAAGCATGTGTGGCAAGAAAGCCGAACGGGAAAGAAATGCTGCGGGAAAGCGTTGTTGGAATAGCATCCTGCAAAGCAGGAATGCATTGTGGCCTTCGACGGTTTCACTTGCTTTGGTAATTCCATAGCAATAATGGTAAAACGAAATTATAGATCAGTATTTTCCACATGAACAGCCCAGAAAACACCAAAATTATTTCGGTATCAATAATTTATTCATTATCAATGTACAAGCTTCAACAATTTAATGTTGGATGGTCCTTAAAACCAATATGCATATGTTCTTTATATTATTCCATGGTTTACGTCGGATCTTTACATAATTCGGTGAGCTGGCGGAATATTTCATGTATTTCTGCTTTAGCCCTGGCTAATGGGCGGTAATTTACTGAATGTAAGTTTAATCGCTGAAGGCTAACAAAGAACAGGGGTAAAAAGTACTAATTTCTCAAATAAGTTGCAAAATAATCAGATTTGTGCGCAGTAGCGTATCTAGAATTTGTTTTTCAAGGGGGAGGATGGATGGTCATGACGTTTCTTACATGCACATAACTCCCATACTAGGATTGCCATTGTATGCTAAAATTGAAGGTTGTGCACCTTCTTTATCCGCAAAATCACACGGAAATATAATTTGGCGGAATTCATAGAGTTTGATAGAGTTGGAGTTTTAAGTTTGGAAAAAATGCAAGTAAATATTGATTTAAATTTAAACTGTTTTAAACTGCAAAAAATTGCTACGTGTTTTACATAAACAAATTTCTTCGTTTGAAATTTTATATTACCTAAACGCTCGAGTAATAATACACCTGATGAAGCATCTTCTCCAACTAGCAATAATTTTAAATCTGTTAGCGGATATGATGCAACTTTTGACACAGATTACTATTGAAAAAGGGCATGATGAAATATTGCGCCACAATATGAAGTTTTTTTTTCTGCAGCGTGAAATAAGCTGAGCAAAGCTACATTCACAATTACAAAGCTCAGTTCGATAACTGCTATTGTAAACAATCGAAAAATTTTGGGGAGTTTGTAGCTACCACTAAGCATTTCAACCGTCATTGAAGAAGTGCTGTGAGATATGAATGGAAAGTTATCGCGGTAATAGCTTAAATTCCCTTTAACAGTATAGGGATAAGGTGAAACGCTTTGTTATCTCACGTGTTTCAGTGAGACTTCCGTTTTCTATCACGAACAACAACTTATAAGAGCAGTCGATTAAATGCTGTAAATGCTTTTCAGATTTTGGATATAGATAGCTTTATTTTACTTGCTCGGTTGGTTTCACTCACAAATGCAATACTTCTTGCTGCTGGGAAGGGAACTAAGTACTATACTTAGGAGAAAGTTTTGAGTTAAATTTTTGGATCAGAAAAACTTGAATCATTTAAGTTTTAAATTTTTAGACTACGTTTCAAAACGGGAAATACATTTCGTTTGCTTTTAAGCTGTGGATAAGGGAAACAAAATATGCAACAAGCATCTATAAAATATAAGCAAAAGATTCGTCCATGTTTAAAACAAACAAGAGTTTTTTTTTTAATTTCATGGCCTGCAAATAATTATAAAAAAAATCTGACACGGATAGTGACCAAAATGCGTACTCCTACTTCTTTCTCTATCACGCAGTTTAATTAACGGTTTTAAAATAGTTTGTCCAATAAGTTCACGTCCCCCCTACTTCCATTTCAAAATTAGTCCTCTTTTAGTGTTTCTTTGTTGACGTTAAGGGATCGGTGGGCAACGAAAGGAAATTTTACGACATTTTAAAATGCAGCTTAGGCTACATAGAAGAAGTCAAGGAAATCGGGAATGATCGGATACTCAATGCGAAAATTTTAAGCTCTGAAATGTGCAATTTTAGGCTATCTTCGGCAACGCAATTTCATGCGTATACTTACGCAGTTGTAAGCGTTAGGGGAGCGAGAAGCGCTGAGGTTTCTTACTGAAATGTTTTTTAAATTGGAAACAATTTTAAGGGGTATCTTTGGTGGTTTGGTTGAAAGGGGAACGTTCGGGTTCTTTCTTTGGAAATTTTTCGTCACCTAAGTCTCAAAAACAGAATTCTAGGCTGCCTTTGGTGACGTTGAGAAGTTCCCTAACGACTTAAAAAATGTTGCGAAGTCAAGCAGTTCTCTCCTGAAAAATATCCGTAATTGACGTCCGACTTTGTGCTTTGTTTTATAATGTTAGGAGGAAGAGGGAACAGAGAGAGGTTTCCCTCTAAAAATCATTCTTAAAGCTGAATACTATTTTCGACTACACTGGGGAACAATTTGTAAAACAATTTCTGTTGAGTTAGGTTTTTGAGCTGTTTTATAGTTAATTAGGCATGCTGGTTTCAAAACTGTAGTTAGTTTTATTCTACTACGTCAAGTTTTTTCTCTACACCTTATGAGAATGTGACTACTCCCCGCGGAATCGAGCATGAATCATTGGCTGGCAGGCACTAATCTTCTCCGATTGGCGCCGGGTAAATGACGCATGGGAGCTCAGCGACAGGTTTATACTGGTCTGGGGTTGTTCAATTACGCCTGAGATACTGTAGTGAGAGGTTGTATGTTACTCTGAAATAGTGAATCACATTCCAACGTGGAGTTTGAGTTCTTGTTTATATACTGTTCTTGTTCTTGTTTTTGAGCGTTTAGTTTTCATTTATACATCAACTGAAACTTTTCCTTATGGCTAGTTCACGTCGTAAGTGCTTAAACAGCCCCGATTCGTTTTGTTATATATGTGGCAGTTTTACCATTCCCAGTCAAAGGACAAACATCAGTACATTTGTCAGGCAAGTCTATTATGCCTATTTTAAAGTGAAAATTGGAGATCAAGACAAATCATGGGCTCCACACAAAGTGTGTAAGCAGTGTGTTGACAGTTTACGGATGTGGACAAAGGGAACACGTGGTAAATTTCCATTTGGTATCCCTATGATTTGGCGAGAGCCCAGAGATCATTCAAGCGATTGTTACTTTTGTATAGTGAAAACGTCGGGATATAATAAGAAAAACAAATGTAAAATAGAGTATCCTAGTTTACCATCAGCTATACGCCCAGTGCCTCATTCAGCTGAAATCCCAGTGCCAGTTTTCAATGAATTACCCTGTTTGGAAATACAGGAATACGAGTCTGATGAAGATCGAAGTGACCCCAACGATAAAGATTTTGAAATTGAATGTGATTCCGTTCGTAAGGGATTTGAGCAACATGAGTTGAATGATTTGGTACGAGATTTGGGATTATCCAAAAAAGCTTCAGAGCTCTTAGCATCAAGACTGCATGAGATAAACTTGCTTGAAAAGGGAGCTAAGGTATCATATTTTCGATCAAGAGAAAGCGCGTTTCTGCAGTACTTTCGAAATGATGATGGATTTGTGTATTGCGATAACGTACATGGTTTAATGGAAGAGTTGGGAATTTCAGCCTATAACGCAACTGAATGGCGACTGTTTATCGATAGCTCAAAGCGGAGCTTGAAGTGTGTTCTTCTTCACAATGGAAATTTATTTGGTTCAGTCCCGATAGGCCATTCAGTTCATTTGAGGGAAGAATACGAAGACATAAAGAGAGTCATTGATTTGTTGCAATATCAAATGCACCAATGGATCATTTGCGTTGACCTTAAAATGGTTTGCTTTCTTTTTGGCCAGCAACGGGGATATACTAAGTATCCCTGCTTTTTGTGTATGTGGGACAGCAGAGCTCGTGAGAAACATTGGATGCAGACGAACTGGCCGCCAAGATCTGACCTGAAACCTGGTGATCCAAACATTCTACATCATCCACTCGTCGACAGAAAGAAAATTATATTTCCACCTCTGCATATAAAATTGGGTCTCATGAAGCAATTCGTAAAAGCTTTACCAATTGAAGGAGACTGTTTCAAATATCTCATTTCAGCATTTCCTAGCCTGTCATTTGAAAAGATAAAGGCCGGTGTTTTTGATGGTCCACAGATTCGGCAGCTTGTGAAAGATGAAACGTTCATAGGAACAATGTCAGAAATTCAAAAGAATGCTTGGTTGGCATTCAAAAACATTGTTAAAGACTTTCTTGGAAATACACGAGCCCAGAATTACGCTGAAATTGTCCAGCAACTCTTGGAGAGCTTCAAAATGCTTGGTTGCCACATGAGCATCAAATTGCATTTTTTACATAGCCATCTTGCTAACTTCCCGAAAAATCTTGGTGCAGTCAGTAATGAACAGGGCGAGCGATTCCACCAAGATTTGAAGGTCATGGAGACACGATATCAAGGTAGATGGGATGTACATATGATGGCTGACTATTGTTGGAGCATCAAGCGAGAATGTTCACAGATTAAACACTCCAGAAAAAGCTATAAGCGAAAATTTTTACCTTAATATGTATAAATACACAATTTTACTTGCGGTAACTATTATAGCCTTTGTATGAATAAAATTGTTGATTGTAAACAGTGCATTTGACAAGTTTTTACTTTTATTTTCCTTTATATGCACAATTTGTATGACTTTTGAAGGTATCCTGTAGGTTGAAAACATGACGTGATAGACAAAAACTGCGAATATTTTTGGACCCAGAGGCCAAAAGTTAGTTGAAATCAAGTCACAGATTTAAGACAACGAAATTGCTGTTCCCCAGTGCTATCTGTCAGAAGGAAGGGTTAGCGAGCTCTCCTATTCACGTAAATTTCTAAGAAAAAATTTTGGGGCTATCTTTGGGACATAAGGAAAAGGGGTGAAGTGTTCTTTCCTCGGAAAATTTTCAAAATTGAAGTTTTAAAAACGCAGTTTTCATCTTTGGAGACGTTAGGTGAGAGGGGAGGGCGACTAAGATATCTGTCTTGGAAAAATTCCAAAATTGAAGTTCTAAAAACGTATTATAGGCTATATTTGATCACTTTAGAAGATCAAGGACAGTCAGGGTTCAAATGCTGTTTTCACAAATTGATATTGAAGTATCCAAGCTTTAAAAAAGTAATTTTAAGCTAGATGTTGAGACTTTAGAAGAGAAGGTGGGAGTTTTCTCCTGGAAAGTTTTCAGAATTAAATGCCTAAATATATACTTTTTGGCTGTGTTTGCTACGTTAGAGAAAACGGTAGGGTTAGGCGCTCTGCCTAGAAATTTTTGATCATTGAGGTCTAAAAGCGTATTTCTAAACTACCTTTGATGATATCAAGAAAAGGGATAAGATATTAAAGCGTTGCCCTACTTAAAAACATTTTCGCACTGTTCGACTACAGATTGGGGGTGGGAGATGTTCCCAACCGGAATTATTTGAAACTGAATATTTCAAAACGCATTTTAGACTACGTTTGGATAAGTTGAGGGTCAAATCCAACCCAAATGTTGAAAAATGAAATTCGCTTACCTTCCATAAGGAACAGATTAACATGTGATCTAAAATTCAGGGTTCATACTCTATTTGGATGAAAAAATTCCATGACTTCTCCAAGACTTTTTCATGACTTCAATGAAAATTTTCATGACCTCGTTATACGAAGAGAATAGCACTATTTAATCTCAAACTTGGTAATATTTGGAAATGAGCATTAGCAAAACGTCTATATGAATGCCACAGTCTCATTGAAGCACTTACTCGTTATGAAAAAATATAAGTGCACATTTAAAAAACTAAACTATTCTTATTTGTCTTCATCATATAAATTTAAGTAAAGTAAAAATGCAGTGAAGCAAATATGATGATGCTTCTCGCATGAAATTGAATTGCTTTTTTTGAGTGAGCGTGGCAAAACTAAGAACGTGAAATTTTGCTACTACAGAATATGAAACATAAAAAGTGTTGAAAATATAAGAAAATTCAAAATAAGTAATGTCCAGGCAGTAAAATCACATCGCAAAAAATGGAAAGCGGCTGCGACAGAAGTGGATGCAATGAGATTTCAAAATTCAGATTTGATTTTTGGATCGTTCAATTTTCCACTCTTAATAGCTTTTATGTGCTATACTGTTTAATCACTCAAGATTTCTAATGCTCCTTTAGTTACTGTTCCTTTCTCTTTGTCCAGGACATTTTTCCATGACTTGAAATAAATTTCCATGACTTTCAATGAAAATTTCAATTTTCCATGACTTTTCCAGGTTTGAAATTCTGTTATTTTTTTCCATGACTTTCCAGGATTTCCATGACCCGTACGAACCCTGAAAATTGTCGGATAGATTATCTACTCTCAAAATCGAGGAAACGGAAATCCTTTAAACTTCGTTTAAAGAATAGAACTCTTGTAAAGAGTGGGAAATCAAAGCAAACGCTGAAACATATGAAGTGTGATGAGCAATAAATTGTTTCGTGTAACATTTTACTCCTCCCCCTCTTTTTCTTACTCTTGTCACCAGTTTCCTGAAGTAAAAAAAAAGGAAATTTTTGTTTCACGAGCAGGCTTTCAGGAAACTCTAAACTAAAATTCTGTACTAGCTTTTTCTTTAAAGAAAAAATTGGAAAAGTTCACTGTTTTCGTCTTCCGGAAGTTAACCTCCACAGTCTAAATAACAGATTTTAAAAAAATACTATGCACTTTTCATAATGCATTGAAAAAGAGAAAAAACTTTTCTGGATAAGAATGAAATATTTAAGTATTACTTTAGTTTTCAATTATTCCAATAAAATGACACCGCAAACAAAGAAAAGAGCGGCTGAAGTTAGGTATAGAATTTCTTATTATTATCGAGCTTCCAATCATAAATTTGAGTGTTGAAACACGCATAATTTTCTGGGAAAGTTTGGTTTAAAATGTTTTGAGTCGCTCTTTTCATCGTTTGTGGTGTCACTTTCTTGGAATAATTGAAAACTACAGGAATGCATAAACTGTCCATTATGCCCCAGAAAAGTTATTTTGTCCTTTTGAGTGCTTTAAGAAGAGATTTTCTTGCCTGCAGTAATAGATTAAAACCATAATTTCCATATTTGGAAAATACATTTAATTTCTCTACATCAAGAGGGCCAATTTGCCGCCCCTAGAAAAGTGCCGCCCGGGGCGGGCCGCCCCCTCCACCCTCCTCAGCTACGCCACTGGTCGGACCCAACCCCCCCCCCCCCCCCCCCCATCCAAAAAAAGCTAAACCTGGTGCAAATTGTTTATTACCCTCCCAATAAGAACAGCTAAAAAGTCCCACCCCATTGTGCGTCGGGTTTCGGAATGGGGGGCATCTAAAAATTGCTGTTTTGGGTATTTTTCCATAATTTTTAGAGTAAATTTAAAGTGAGAATATTATGTTATACTAAATTTAAAAGCATGAAATTAAGTGTTTGCCTCCCAGGAGGGATGACATAACCCACCAATGCTACATAGCCCCCCCCCCATCCCCGTAAAACGAAGTAGTACCCCCGAACCCCCCTCCATACATTATATATAAAAAAATTATTTTATGCAAAGTTAAAGTTAGAAATCAAGTGTGTCCATCCTCCAAGTGCGATGGTGCACCTCCTCTCAAAGCCCCAGAAAATTACACTGAACTGTTTTTTTGCTTTCAAATGATTTCTAATAAGCTTGTAACAAAAAGTCTTCGTTATCAAGATCTTTTTTTGGAGTCTCGGTCCTCAGCAAAATCGTTATTGTGGCAGCTATGTCTAACACAGTTTGTGCGTATAGTTGAGCATTTCAGTCCACTTGCAGACTTATCAAACATTCACTTTATCCAATGAACCTCTCAGAGCAAGCACAAGATTTGAGGCGTAGAAAGCCTTCTAGAGCAGAAGGCTTGACTGTGGTAATAGGACGCAGATGATATTTTTGTGGTGCTTTCTCCTTCTTTATACCCATCAAAAATGACACTAACTTTCCCATATTTACAAGTGACATAGGCACTGTGAATCTGGCACATTTCCTTGAATCTTGCAAATCATTACCGAAAAAACCTGATGGAGAAGGTATCTTCTATCCAAGGGCGCCCATATAGGGGGGCAAGGGGGTGGGCTCGAGCCCCCCTCCCTTGAAATTAGAACTTCCTTGCTTTTAGTACTTTTTTTTTTGCAAAAATATAAAAACATTTCTTCTCCAGCCATTAATGAATAAGTTATTAAAAATGTCAAATTTTAATGACTCTAATCTGTCCTGAAATCAGGTTTTGTCTCCACACTGGGAGACAAAAAGATGTAAATATTTAGAATTCTACTGTTGTATTGCTTATTGCTCTCATCAATATTCTTTCCATCGCTAGATCACTACTGGTTCTGGACCACCAAAATTTGTCACTGCATTGGCTCGTTGGATAGCTGATGTTTGATGTGATCAATTTTTTTTTGAGCAATCACGATTGCTTATTGTTCTCATTTGAGAGTCCTTGACGTTCCTTTGATTTTTCCCACCGCCACCTTCCGCACCATCACCGTGGACCGGCTGGCTCCTCACGATGCTGCTCCTATAGCGAAAGCCGTCTCCGGGTTGCATCTATGTCCTACACACACGGGCATACATACACAACTACACACACACATACACATACACGCACACACACATACACACACACATACCCCTCCCCACAGACACAAACATACATTCCTACACACATACACATAACCCGTACACACAAACACATACGCCGATCACACAAACACACACGCCTACATACACACACTCGTGATTGCGAAAAACATAATTTGAATTCAAGATGTCAAGATGTCAAGATTCAAATTATTATTTTTTTTTTATCGCATAATGTACTTAAAAGTTTCAGATAGTGCTGCCAGTATATGTACGCATATTTAGCATAGTTTACATAACCAGCTGCGTAAAAGAGAGGCAGCTTGGTGTTTGCAAATGAGAACCCCCACCAACTTAGAGAGTGCAGAATTGTAGCATTGGCCAGGTCACTATAGGCAATTTCGGTTTATCCCCCCTTACGGTGATGGCAAAAGATTGTAGATAAGTTGAAGTAAATTAATTAAGAAGAAGGAGGGAAACTTCAGTCAATTTGGACTTTTTTTTTTTGCTGCACAGGGATTTTGTTTTCGATATAACTCCAGCGCTCTAAAGTTTAATTACTCCAGTCACAAATAAAGTGGTTACTGAGCTCGCTTAGATCTTTTAGAATTATCCTTCTCACATTACTATATTATTGTGTGACTTTTTTGTACTTCGGAAAAGTTTAAAATCAGTAAATCTTTTTCGTGAACTTCACTGCAATCGTTGATTTTAGAATGCCAGTTTAGGGTCCCCCCCCCTCAAGCGATGGCGCACCCCTTAAGTTTGACGGAGTACCCATCCAGAACAAAAGCTTCCCAAAGAGAAAGAAATACGCCTTGAAAAAAATTGCATTAAAAATGCCAATAACGCAATTTGCGGCATGGACTCCCCCCCCCCCCCCACTCCGTCTGTGCTCTCCAGTTAATTAGAATTTTTTCTGTGAGTGTTTAGTATTTTACAATCATAGAGTGGTTTCTGCGAGTTTTGAGTATTTTTTTTTAGTAATAGAAATAATTTTTATTTAAGACTAGTGATACCCGCACGGCTTTGCCCGTAATAGAAAAATCAAAAGGTCTTTTGGTTCGCCTGTATATTTACAAATAATGTATGGTGAATTTTCTCGCTAGTTGGCTTGTACCCATCTTACGGTTCCACGTTATGACAATTTCGCATATCGCCAATTGGCTTGTGCCTATGTTACGGTTCCACGTTATGATAATTTCGTAATTTACTCGTCCATCTTATGATATTTTTTTTAATTAAAATTGGAATAGAAAAAAAACCGCATCGAATTTTCGAAAAATCGTTTCGAGGTGCACACCCCCATGCTAAATACTAACTTTGTGCCAAATTTCATGAAAATCGGCCGAACGGTTTAGGCGCTATGCGCGTCACAGACATCCAGGGGCGGCAAATAGGGGGGTCAAGAGGGGGCGGTTGCACCCCCAAATTTTTTGAGCAGAATGATTGAAAATGGGTGAATTGAATTTATGTAAGTCGGAAATCAATGTTCATTAAAGGAAATCTCGCTGGTTCTCTGCGACTATTTGATGAAACTCGACACATTCTCAGACTAGAAAAAGTGTTTTTCGTTATTTGGATGATGACTTAGAAATTCATGAAGTATTTTCGGCTTTTTCAGAACATAGAAAACTGATAGAGAACCATGGTTAATTTTAACTAAAGAAGACATTACCTCATATAGGCTAAATATTTCACACTTGTGTGCCCAGTGTAACTATGGTATGTCCAATATGAGAGGCTCGTGAAAAGTAGTGTGACTGCATGATTTTCACAAGAAAATTCCTTGATATTTTATGTTCACTTTTACGCTTATTTTTTAAGTGTATATTTATTTAATGAGTGTTCTTCGCTTTCTTCTGCTAGAAACACGTTCCAGCTGCTCAATACATTATAATGCTTTCATAGAAACTTCTTAAAAATGCATGTGATTATTGGATAAAAAAAGACATATCAACCAAATAGGGCTCTATAATTATGCAATTGCGGAGTGACACAAGATGGTCTTCAAGAGTTATAATGATAAAAACATTTCTAACTTCAAGCAGTGATTTGACCACTGGAATAATTATTGCAAAACGATTCTTTCAATGGTGAAAAAGCTCATTTCCTTTAGCATGTATGACTTTGTTTGAATTTTTATAAAAAATTTTTGCTTCGGGAAAAGGTTTTTGAAAAATGCTTTACTCTATCAAAATCTATATCTTCAATCCGCTACTCGACTATTCAAACCACAGTTCAATCTACTATTTTTCTGTGCACCAGACCACCACAGTTCAAGCTACAATTGAAACTGAAAATAGATTTTTTTTTATAGATGTATATTTCAATCAATCGTGAAATTTTTCAAAAAAATTCTTCCATCGAGCCAATTTTAAAGATGCGAAAAAAAAAAAAAGAGTGATAAAAATCCACATGATGATGTGAAGTCAAACATTGATTTTTGAATATTTTGTATGAAATGATAGATTCAGTTTCGAATGAAATTAACACAAGATTTGATGATAATTATTTTTCTGTATTGTTGACTGGGATTATGGTTATTTGAATTAGATTTCGAAAACGAAAAATAAAATGTTTCAACTGTGAGTAAAATTTTTACCATGAGGCAAGAAAAATTAAAAGCAGTACACCAACAGAATGGTTTTCACATCCACAGACTGCAGTTTCGTCCTTGTTATGGACTCATCAGTCTAGAATAGTGAATAACAGAGCTGGAGGCAGATGACATCTCATTGAAGCTGAGAGCGCCAACATAACTAGATTATTCAATGATGGAAAGTTTAAGCCTCTCACAGTTTTTGAAATAGCCTGGGTGATTTTGAAGAGCAAGATATAAAAAGTGTTTTCCCACCTAACTTTGTGTTACTTTAATTATTTTTTAACTATTACAATCAGCTCAGCTAGTAGAGAAATATTTTTTTATGTCTCAGGAGATTAGAGAAATAGTTTCGAAGCACAAAGGGGAAAAAAATACCTTTTCCATTTAGCTGAACTGGCAAAACAGCACGACATTGGGCACTGACAGATTAGTAACACGATTCCCTGCTCTTCCGAATTCCAAAAATCATGCATTATAACTTTTCCAAAAGGTATAAGAACTTTAGTAGCAAGATGTTTTGTATGATAACTTTTTAGTCAATGAATCAGTTTTAATTGTTTCTAAACACTAATTTTATTCATACTAAACCGATTTTATTACAACTTCTCTTTAGCTAATGTGTGTTTGGCTTCGCTTTGGGTTATACATATTTAAGAAACTCGACCCCTCAAATGAAATGGTGAAATGCCGCCCCTGCAGACATCCTACAGACATCCAGGCATCCTCCGGACAGAGAGACTTTCAGCTTTATTATTAGTAAAGAAGATAAAGATAAAGAAGAGAAATACTTCGCCCCCGCCCCCTTTCCCCAAAACCACGACGCGCAAAGTACTGGGACTTTTTTCCCCTTATTGCTGGAAGGTTAAAAAGTAATTTGCAACAGGTTTCAACTTTTTTTTTTTTTTTTTGATGTTTGGGTTTGGCCATTTTTTGTCCTAATTTTACTGTACTATAGGGAAACATATGGGTGAGTGATGGTCAAAGGTGGGTTATGGGGGAAATCAGGGAGCATGTTCTTTAGACCATTCAGAAGGTTATTTTATTTTTAAAATCAACAATGAAGGTGTCGTTGCCGATCTTCACACCGCGCAGTGTAATTAATCAGTCATTTATTTACATCATGGCGCTAAAAAGAGAGAATATTTTTTTTCCAGATTGAGAGTAATTTCTGCCATCTATGCCCCAAGTAACTAACTAAATACTTTATCGTGGACTCTACTAAATATGTTATTGTAATATTTTCTGTTTTTAACGACCATCAATGTTGAAAATAATTGATTCTGCTTAAATAATAAATGTTACTTACGAAAAATATTTCAAGGAAATGATAAAGTCTGTTTAAATAAATAATAATCAAGTTAATTAACTTTATCGCATTAACTACCAGTTTTATTTATAAGGTGTGGCTTATTTCAGCAATGTTTCACAACTGTTAGTTCAAATCCAAGAGACGGGCAGCATATTTTAACAGTCTCCTTCGCTCTGTGCTGGAAGGGGATGGAATGACCACAAATAGGAATAGAGTGGTGTTGGCAACTATCAGGCTTAACTAAACATGCGCGCAAACCACTAGCACGAGATCAGCCGATTGAGAAGCCAATCCATGTCAAATCACCCAGGGTGCGATACTTGCCATCCCCTAGTTTAAGCAAATTTGCTCTACTTCTAGAGTCTTGGATGCTGGTCATGAAAGTATAAACTATATTGAGATTGGCGAAGGGGTTGAAGGGCCCCTAAATATATACCAAGATGATTTAACTGCCGCCATTTGGAATGAGACATACAGACAGGCCCGACAAGCGGCCATGTCAGTCTAGTCGGAAACTAGGGGCCCAGGACTTGTGAGGGCCCGGCGACACTGACGCAAAAGAAAGAAAAGAAGGAAAGAAAAAAAGGAAGAAAGAAAGAGAAGGGAAATATCCGAATAAGAGGAAAAACGTAAAGATTAAGTAAAATTTACTGAATAAATATTTATTGCTGTGGCACTTAAAATAGAGTTAAATTTTTTCTAATAAACAGTTTTGATTTTTTCTCTTCCCTCCCCCGCTTCTACTTATTTCTTTCTTTTTCCCCTATTCTTTTCTTTTTTTCTCCTTTTCTTTTACTTTTACCCCTTTAATTTTCTTCTTTTTTCCCTTTTTTGTGGAGGGGGAAGGGGCCTGTCGACATTTCTGGCAAGGGTCTTATTGGCTCTCCGCGGCTCTGCATAACGAAGGGTACAAATGACTAACTCCCTAAAAAAGTCATAAAGCTTTCACCTTTTTTTGATCTATTATGATTGCTTATTATCCTTACTTGACTGAAGTTAAAGTTGCTCGGATTTTTCAGATTACCATGACAAACAGAGTAATTTTAGCACGTTGTTTTAAAACTTATAAAGATAATAAATTTTGTTCGCCATGGTTACAAATCGTTTGCGTTGATCTAGGCTTAACTTAAGCAAAAAAAAAAATTCTGAGAATTCCACTGTCATCCAACCTCCAGGAGTGCGACCACTCCTGGGCGGTAGCGCCTTTGCCCTACATACACACGCACACAAACACAAACACACGTCGCCACACACACTCGCCTACACATCATAAACATGGCAAGGTAACTTAAAAGGAAACAAATTATCTCCAAGTTGTTAAATAGGTACTTACCCAGGTACTAGCTGAAACAATTGACATGAGATTTCACAACATTTGTGAAAGCGAGACTTGCATATTTGTACATTGTATTTTTGTGCATAATGTGTTGGTCGGATTTTGAAGTTTACAGTTTCAAGTAGTCGAGGTTCATTTCTTGAATTTATTATTCGCTGGCAAGGAAGGCTTCAAAATTTGAAGGTTAAATTATTTCAACTGTTTAATCCTTTATTGCAATGCATTGAATATTCGTAAAAATTTTAAAAAATGGTTTAGAATGACAAATTGTCTGAAAAAAGGAAATATATATATATATACTAGCTGTACCCGATGCGCATTGCTACGCCAACAAAAAAATACATCATTATACTGATTTTCATGACAATCGGTTGAACGGGGCAAAAAATGCTACTCTGCAGTGCCACCTGGTGGCGAGTGGCTTCAATGAGCATATTATGCACCTTCTCCGTGGAAAAATACATATATATAGCAATTTTCATAATAATCGATCCAGGTATCAAGTGAAGCCGTGACTATACTCAAATTTTGTACTCACGCAGTTTGCAAGATCAATCAATCGCTAAAAATATCAAATAGAAAAAGTTTTAAATCTCCTCGTTGCATGAAAAGATATAAAACAATAAAGAAAAAATTTATTTGTTCAAACTCAAGAAAAATGGCAACAGCTAACTTCTTATCAATGAGATCTTTCACGCGAATTAATTTCTGCAGCCGATAATTTTATTCGTATTTATCCAATGGATTGTGACTTAAATTGGAATAAAAAAGGAACTATCGATCGGATTTTTTTCGAACTGGTCTATAAACATTCCCAGTACCAAAAATAACAAACGGTGGAAGTTTCAGCCAAATATGCCGGGTAGTTTTTGAGTTCATGGATGACATACAGACAAACATTCATTTTTATATATATAGATTCTTTTTTAGTAATGTTTCATGTTCAAATTAGCTAATTTATTAATCAAAAATACTTTTGGAATGTATTCGTTTAATTCTCAAATGGTGTGTGTGTGATTTTTATTTATTCATTTTTTAAAGTAAAGAAGTAGCGATTGCATTTCAAAAGTAGTTTGCAGTCGCTATATTTAAAAAAAAAAAAAAAAAAAAAAATTGTAGTTGTAATTTGCTTCTCAAAAAATGTAGTTTTTCCGACCTTTGAGGGGTCAATAACAAACACAAAACTGCAATCTCTGGATGTCAGAAGTACTGCCAAAGTTTGCATTTAGTTCTACCTTAACCCTATTTCAAGCGTGGCGCCTTACTGCTAATTACCTAAGCTTTCAGCCTTCTAGTTTGAGTTGAATTGCACACACACACACACAGTTGCCTGCGAACTCTCGCGGGTGTGCTAAATTAATTTCAGTTACCAGTTTATTGTTAAACTTGGCTTCAGTGAGATTATATCTTCCTCCAGCTCGTTTATCGTCTGTTCCAGACTGATGAGTCAACATTTCACCTAGTATTTGTTGTGTCAAAAAGGCAGTTTTTGTACAACGTTTTATTGCTCAGGGTTTACACCTGCTATATTGCATTCATGGAAACGGTTTAGTAAAAAAAAAAGTCATTTTGCGGCATTAACCACGTGTTTGGCGTGGACGACAACAAATCATCGCCAAGCGGACGTTAAGTATTGGTTTACTTTTTTTAATGCAGAGAAAATCCGCAGAAGTGGCGAAATTTCTGTCAACTAATATCTTTCTTTCGGTCATCGCTTAACACAGTATAGCATCTTGTATTTAAAGCGTCGAATAATTCTTGGACGAAGAACGAAAATACAAATTATAAATTAGTTATGTTTCTACTTTAAAAGAATCTCATATTGTCCTTGAACAATGAACATGAATACAAAATTACAGAAAGTTAAGTGTGGTACCATCAAGAAGTCACATTGTTCTTCAGGCAAAGAACATCTCAAGTTTTCGGAAGTACAAGGAAATTGTACTTCCTACGGGGGCTCGAATGAGGGCTTGGCGTCAAACATCGCTGTTGATGCACCCCGGACAATGACCGTGTAGATTCCTATACTTCCGTATGCAGGTAAAGGGCAGTATCTGCAGAAATGAGTTTTCGAGATATTTGAAGAAACGGGTTTTGGATTCAATACTAACAATAGGGAAATGTTGGAATTAGACGCCATTTTCGAGCTTTTTTTTCAGCGGAAACCGAATGAGCGAGCTTGCACAGTGAAGATAACGTACACTAGATGACAAAAATGCAAAAAAATGAAAAATGAAAAATTTGCAGTTACTGCCCTTTACCTGCACACGGCAGTATAAGTCTTTACACTTAAGTAGAGAACAATGCTTTCGTGTTTTCCCCCCAAAAGAGTGAAACCTAGTTATCATAGAAAACAACTTCAAAGGCGAGTTGGCGATTCAATTTTGGCGGGGAAAAAAGTTTTATTACTGCGTGCAGCGTTTATTCGCCAAGTTCTACTACTGTGCGTCGTATGAGGTGTTTGAATCAGGTCCCTCTCCTTTCCCTCTGGCGAAGGGTGGTAATTACCAGAGAGGGACATCAGGAAAAAATGAAATGAAATTTAAAAAAAAAGAAAAAGTAATTTAAATTTTGACATCTTGCATTCAAATTATGTTCTTCGCAATCACGAGTGTGTGTATGTAGGCGTGTGTGTTTGTGTGTGGGGGGTTGTGTGTTTGTGGGTAGGGGCATGTGTATGGGTGTGTAGGCATGTGTGTTTGTGTCTGTGTGCTGGCATAAGTGTGTGGGTAGTTGTGTATATGAATGTGTGTGGGGGGGGAGGTATGTGGAATGTGTGTGTAGGCATATGTGTTTGTGCCTGTGTGCAGGCATGAATGTGTAGGTAGTTGTGTGTATGTGTGTGTGTGTTTGTGTGTGTGTGCATGCGTGTGTGTGTAGTTGTGCATGTATGCGCGTGTGTGTAGGACATGGATGCAACCTGGAGACTACTTTTTCTATAGGAGCAGCATCGTGAGGAGCCCGTCGACGGTGATGCTGCGGAGGGTGGTGGTGGGAAAATAAAAAGATTGGACATCAAAACAGTCAAATGAGAACAATAAGCAATCGTGATTGCTCAAAAAAAAAAAGAAAACCTCCTTGAACAAAGCATTGTCCTTGAACAAAGAACATGACTACAAAAATACAGAAAGTTAAGTATATTACCTTCAAGGAGTTACATTGTTCGTCAGCAAAGAACATCTCAAATTTTCGGAAGTACACGGAAATTGTATATCCTACGGGGGCTTGAATGAGGGCTTGGCATCGGACATCGCTGTTCATGTACCCCGGATAAGCTGGATTCGTGATGACGCCACGATCACGTGTGTACACACGTGCACAAGCTGAAACACATGGAATGGTTAACCAGCTGAACATTTCTAAAAACTATTTTCAATGCTAATCAAAATGAAGTTCGCACCAGCATTTGAATAGGCAATCTTGAAGCCACGCCCACCGCTGCGTATTGCGTCACTGTGCAGTGTCAGTGTCAGGCCGCTGTAGCCAGAGATTTCGTGGGGATGAGCAGCGCCACATATTCGAACAGGTGGATTGTTATTCTTTGTGTTCTAGAGTGATAGAAAAGAAAAGAGTTTTTTTTTCTAACAAATTAGGAGTGTTCGCAATCAAGGATTCGAAAACTTCTCGCAATCAGGGAATGACCCCACAACATATTTCTACAGGTGGACTGTTATTCTTTGTATACTGTACAGTGTTAGATGTTAGAAAATTAAAATAAAAAAAAATATTGGATCTCATGGTGGTAACAAAATCATGGAAAAAAAGTTCCCTGAGAATTTCTTGATTTAGCTAAAAAATTTCCCTGATTTTACAAATGTGGCAAGTCGTAGTATTTTTTTTTTTTTTTTTGAAAAATATAAGGAAAAACAGTAGAATTTTATATCAGAAAACAAGAAAGAAAACAGTAAAATAAACATTCAAAATACCTGAAGACTAAGCTTTTTTTACTTACATTTTGTCCGGCTCAACATTTAACTTGGTGACATTTGAAAACTCGCAATCAAAATGATTGGAGAATTTTAATTAAATATTTCCAAATTAAGGTTTTAATGAAAATGAACAAATTTTATTTACAAGCCTTCTAACAAGCCTTAATAATAATCGAAAAACAAAATACAATTCCCAACACAGATTCAAAAATATAGCGATCATAACTGTGTCATAGCTGTATGAAACAAAATATTAAAATGGTGTTAATAATTACCAGCACGATCATCGGAACTTTAGGTTGAAATTTACTTTCCCTTATACTTTGAGAATTTTTTTAAATGCCCTGATATTTCCCTGATTTTTTCCAGAAGTTAAAATTTCCCGGTTTTTCAGGTTGTGTTACCACGTATACAGATGTGACAGAAAATAATGAAAGATTGGACCGTTATTCTTAAAATACTGAAAAGATAGAAAAGAAAAAAATGGTGGATCGTTTTTTTTTAGTATACTGAAGTGATAAAAAATAAGAAAAAAAAATGAGATTGTTACTCTTAAAGTAATGAGTGATAGAAGGAAAGAAATAGTGAAATGTTATCCTTAGTATACTAAAATGATAGAATAGAAGAAAAATAAAAATTCCAACAAATTAAACTTTTTGCAATCAAGTTTTGAAAACAGTTGATGACTTCTTGTTTCTGAAAATTTTTGCATAAATTTTTGTCTACCTTTTTATATTTTATATTTGCAACTCCAATAAACTATAGGGGCGCTGCAGCCACTGTCTAATGGCGGATGAAAAGGTAAAACAAACGCACGCCGTAACGTATAAATTGCTTCTAAGCTTAGTGAATGACAGTAATTTTTCATCGTGTTTGTGGGAAGGTTTCTTTCCATTCTTCTGAAATTACATTACATCATAAACTGTCTGAAGCCTGTAATTTCCCCCAAAGAAAACACGTGGGATAGAATGTTTCACCTTTTTCTTTAGTATTGTTAATCACCGCAAGGTAGCGTATTCGAGCTCTGGAGTTGCGAATTGAAACCAAGAAACACACTAAAAGAATACTCATGACACATATCATTTTCAAAGTCATTCCAATGCATGTAGATGCAGACAAACAGAATTTTTCGCATCTTACGAGGAAACTGTATTAACCTGTTCTTCGGGGGAAAAAATTGAAGCATAGTTCTTTTAGACAGACCGTCCCCATTTAAAGGGCAAGACATCTATTTTCGTATCGATAATTAAAATGCGTACTTCTAGTTTCTAATTACAAAAATTGGTCAAAATAAGATGCCGAGTTAAGATATTAAAGCTTATGTCCATTCAATTTTTTAAAATGTAGTATATCATAGATCACATCACACAACAGTTTTAAAAAAAATCCATGTAAATCTAATTATTCAATCCAACATATTCAAAACACGGTTGTTTTTTTTTTCAAAACTCTTTAAGAGGGGGCAGCAGGCTATCCTTAAACAGTGAGAAATAAAAGAAAGAAAGAAAAATTAAATTTGACCCATTTAGTTGATTCTAATGGCAAAGGTCAATTGAGTTCAGTACCGCCATCTATGAAATAACAACCTAATTAAGGGTTATTGTCACATCCATATATGTCACAGCTATAGCGATCAGAATGCTTTGATTTAAAACATGCTAAACAATACTAATATGCGTTTAAACAATTTTGTCAGTGTCAGAATATTGTAAAAAGTTAGTAAAAAAATTCTTACTACTAGTTTTTATTGTAAACTGAAAAATTATATAAAAATCACTCTCATTTTCACAACCCTATTACAAGTTCGTTTTGTTACTCTAGTGTTGAATCATTCTTTCCATTTCAAGAAAACAAACGCACGGAAATGTCAAGCATTTTTTTGTACATATGTTTGTACTATGCTTCGCTCAAGTTCTGAAAGAAAACTATATATTTACTTACACTTTCCCATCCAGGCATACGATAGGAGCTCTGAAATATAAAAAAATTCATTAGAATATATCAAAGAAGCCATTATATTTTTCTTGTAAGTAACTTTATGACGCACACAAACACACAAAACAGATTACATTATATTCAAAACACGGATTCAATATATTTTTTAAATATTTTCTGCGCAAGACGAATTGGTAAAAAAACCTTCCTCCTGGTACAGATAATCCAATGCAATAAATTCATTAATAAAATTTTAAAAAGAAAAAAAACAAGAATTGAAAATTTTTTCTGATAGTTGAATCGTTTCGCAATCAAAGATTATTAAAAAAAAAAAAAATATTTTCTCTATTGACCACATAAATACGTACGTGTAGAACGTGTTTTTTTTTTTTTTTTTTTTTTTTTGAGCAATCACGATTGCTTGACCGTCTTTGGCGTCCGGTCCCTTTTTCAGCTTGGACCAGGAGCCTCTGCAGCACCACCGCCCACCGTCCTCTGCAGGCGCGGCTGCTCCAGTCCCGAGCTATCTGCTTCTCCTGGTCGGAGGCATCCATGTCCTACACATACGCACGCTCACACACATACACACACAACACTTCACACACATACACTCACACACGCCTACGTGCCATATACACAAGCCTACACACACACAACTATGCACATGTAACCGCCCAGGAGGAGGGACAGGCTTGGGGGGACAGGAGCCGTTTCTTGAAACAATAATTCCAATTAGTACGGTCCTGTCGTAGTTCGTGATTGCGAAAAACATAATTTGAATTCAAGATTTCAGAATTCAAATTAATTTTCTTTTCTTTTTTTTTTTTTGTCGAGCTAATTTGGGTCCAAAAGAACTTTTAATGCTGTTTAAGTACAGGGTGTTTCAAAATGAATAGCGGGGTTTTAATATGTTATAATGTTTATTACACCAAACTTACAGCCACAAGTGATATATCAAATGAAAGAGAAACTCAAACAGTTTTTTTGTTTGTTGGCATCAGTGCGCATGCGCGTGGAATGTTTCTGCTGCTATCCGCTTTCTTATCTGGATACTTTTCAGCTATGGCTCTTCCCTCAACTGACACAAGATGAACCAGAAAACTTCATCTTTCAGCAAGATGGGTGTGCCACCTCACTGGCATGATGAGGTACGCGATTGGCTTAGCCTAACTGTACCAGACCGCTGGATTGGCCGTAAGGGGCCTAATGACAGGACTTGTTTCCCATGGCCTAAATTGTCACCCGACCTAACGCCGTGTGATTTCTATTTTTGGGGGTTTATTAAGGACCGTGTGTATGTGCCTCCACTGCCAGCCGACCTTCCCGAATTAAGGAACATGATTGAAACAGCTGTTGCAACAATTACTAATAAGACACTCATCAAAGTTTGGCAAGAACTCGCATATCGTCTTGACGTGTGCCGAGTGACGAATGGTGCTCACATTGAACACTTGTAGGCTATTATGTAAAAAACTGTTTGAGTTTCTCTTTCATTTGATATATCCTTTGTGGCTGTAAGTTTGGTGCAATAAATATTATAACATGTTAAAGCCCCGCTATTCATTTTGAAACACCCTGTATTTAATTTAATCATCTTCGACGCGTTTTACATTTTGTTGGAAACGTTTAATCTTGATTATTGCTTTATTTAATTTTAAAGTAAGTTAAATGACTTAGTAATGTTTCACATCACCAAATAAGTACTTACCATCGAACTTTGACAAACATGCCATGGCGACAAATGTTGGGGTTACTGTACAGATGCAAAGTGTCGCCAACTAGGAAATCCGTATTCTTTACTCTAATAATAAAGCTGAAAGTTTGTGTCTCTTGATGTCTGTTGCGCGCATAGCGCCTAAACCGTTCGACCGATTTTCATGAAATTTGGTACACAATTGGTTCGTAGCATAGGGGTGAGCACCTTGAAGCGATTTTTCGAAAATTCGATTTCGTTCTTTTTCTATTCCGATTTTAAGAACATTTTACCGGGCAAATTATTTTAACGTGTGAGAGTAAATTACCAAATTATCATAACGTGGAACCGTAACATGGGTGAGCCATTTAACATAGCAAATTGGCGAGAAATTCATCATCCATTATTTGAAAAAACATACGGACGAACCAAATGACCTTTTAATTTTCTAATACAGGCAAAGCCGTGCGGGTACCGCTAGTTTTCAATAAAATTGTTTACTAAGTACAGGCTGCAGCCGAAATAACTCTCACACTTCAAATGCGATAAAAAGACTAATGATTTTTTTAATACTCGTAAACCATAATGTTTATCATTTATGTCACTTACACTGAACCACTTCGTTTTGATTATCAAATCTACTGAAAGGCCCACCTTCGGATTCTACGGATTTATGAAGCTTCTCCCTGGAGATCTGCATTACTTTCCTAGTCAATTCAGATGATACTGCGTCCTGATGCTGCTTTACTTGGGGCAAAAAGTATAGGAGGTCAAACGGTTTTGGACAGGCTACGAAGTGGCCACCAAGCCACAATGACGTTGTGGCTGGTCTTAAAGTTGATCCTCTGTGCTCCAAATGCAATATGAGCCTCTCCTGCCCATTGTTTCATGCATCGGTTATAATAAGAACTAGCTGTACTCCAACTCTTCTGCTGTTCGCACTTGTTCATGGGCTTGGTCCAGATGTTTCTGTCTGACAAGTGAGATAAAAAAAAAACTTTCGAATTTTCAAAATTAATTTGAATTCTGAAATTTGGAATTCAAATTATGTTTTTCGCAATCACGAGTTGCGACAGGACCCTACTCATTGGTTACTACCCCATTCGCTTGTTTCTAGAAACGGTTCCTGTCCCTGCTCTTGGGCGGTTACGTGTGTATAGTTGTGTATGTGTAGGCTTGTGTGTGTGCGTAGATCTGTGTGTATGCACGCTGTCGTGTGTGTGTATGAGCGTGCGTGTGCGCAGGATATGGACGCCACCGACCAGGAGCGGCGGCTACCGGGATGAGTCGTGCCTGCAGAGGACGATGGGGTTGAAAAAGGAACTGGACATCAAGGACGGTCAAATGAAAACAATTAGCAATCGTGATTGAAAAAAAAAAAAAGGTAGTGCTGAAATTTCTAGACGGATGGTAGCTTTTGGTTCTTTGTTTCCGCCTAATGCTTGACCTTTCTTGCCTTCAAATATCCCGAGAGAATGAAATCGTAGGGAAGAGCGAGATCAATGAATTGTGCTGGCCACATGAAATACCCCCTGGAAATAAGATCAGGTACCCCGAAAATAATTAAGACAGCCTAGCAGCAAAATAAGCTACAGCTCACCATGCAGTAACAAGTTGGGCGTGGTTAAGCAATACATGTACGTATCTAATAAGGACCAGGGGGTGCCTCGAACTTAAATTTGTGGAAAGGCAGAAATTCTCCCTTTTCCAAATGGAACTAAATCCAAATATTGGCCAATGAGGATAAGTTTGCAGATTGGAACTGCAAATTTCGCAGAATAAAACTCCAAATTGTTACAAATGATGATAATTTGCAGAATAAGGAAATTTTTGAAAGGTTACAATGACCTCAAATCAAGATGCCTCTGTAGAGGACAGTTTTTGGTCCAGAATCGGAAATTTTGTTTGTTGAAGCAGCCCGACAAATGTGTTTTTCATCACTCGACAGTAATGTGACTGATGCAGTGCAGACATACAGCAATTTAAATTCCATTCAATGCCAGCAATTAAAATGGTACACATCTGCTCAAATCCATTACAATGATTAGTACCACATCATTAGTGTCAGACAAACTGAGGTGGCAAATGCATGGGCTGTTTCTACAGCACCCCGTTCTTTAAAGTCCTGTTGAATATTTTTACTTCAGATAAAGTACAAATGTCATTCTCGAAAAAAATAGTGCAATTCATGTGTCCGATTCTTTTTTTTTTTTTCAAATCAGTTATAATAACTACCATCAATTACTCATATTTAAAAAAATCCTTCTCTGTTAAAATGCGTATAATTATGTAACAATGGTCAGTATATGTAAGTAATTTGTGAATAGTTTAAGGGGCCTTTAACCTTCAAATTTTTTGACTTTTTGGAAAAAATATATGTTATGCATTATTTAATTCTGAACAATTTGATACCTTATTTATTATCATACGCAAAAAAACTTTTCAAGGTGTAAAAATGCGTATCCATTTCCCATAGAGATTTATAAAGCCTCTTTTTCTCAGGTGCCGGTTTCTCGTTTTGCGTGCATGATATTTCAGAAAGTTTTATATATTTCCGTAAAACATTTCATGTATGTTTGTCTGGTTTATTTTTATGACCCGAAACTCAATTTTAACTAAAAATGAAAGTTAATGCTAAAGAAAAAAATATACATTCGCCCAAAATTTTGAAAAATTTTGATATTAACTTGTAATATTTCAGAAAAATAAATAAATAAATAATTTAAAAAATAAATAACTTGAGATTCAGATCATAAAAATAAACCAGAAAAAAAATGTATGAAATGCTTTACGGAAATGTATAAGAAACTTTCTGAACTATCATGCACGCAAAACGAAAAACCGGCACCTGGGAAAAAGAGGCTTAAACAGCTGCTAACATAAATCTCTATGAAAAAAGCTTACACATTTTTACGATAAATTGAAAAGTTTTATGCGTATGGTAATAAAAAAAGTATCAAATTGCTCAGAATTAAATTATGCATAACATATATTTTTTTCCAGAAAGTCAAACATTTTGAAGGTTAAAGGTCCTTAGACCTTCTAAAAGTACTTCGTTTTGTAACCAAAACAGAACGTTAGGCGCCTTTTCATCAAATCACAGGGAGTTCAAATTGAGATCGTGTTGCAACAGCAATGCACAATATCAGTTGGGTTATAGCTTTTAATAATAATAATTTTAAGTATACAGTTTGAAAATAGAAAACCCAAAAAAGGCTGTTTGAAAAAATTATATCGAAACATTTTTTACACCTTTCATACTACAGATTAAAAAATATATTCTACCTGTCTCTGAAATTCAATGTAATCTCCTTTGCAGTCCAAGTCCAAATCTATTAAAAACAAGCTGACCATTTCTCTAAACCATGTGACACTACTTGTCATGTTTCTCACAAAAGTCCATCGACAGCGAAGATTTGGAGGAAGACCGTTGGGATAGTTTGGAGATACAATTTCGTTTGTGTAAGGTGCAGTTATTATCAAAGAAGGTCCACATGGTGCTGCAAAGTAAAAAGAATCAATTCAAAATTACTACCGGGAAAATTTTTTCCCCTATAGTCTCTAAGAGTCACAAAATACTAAAAATAATGATTTTGTAGCGTATATCCCCCAAAATTTAGTCTTTAGTTTTACGTTTGTAAACAAAAACTTACAAAACAAACTAAAAATTTAGCTTTCAGTCATAGTCTGTCTCTGATGAAAAAACGCTTGTTCTTGAACATTTAGGTGTGGATTCAAACAGGAGAATTCGTACTTTACTATTCTAAATGGGAATGCAGATAGTACTAGTCATTTACGCCTCTGCAAGCGGAAGTCATATCATGAGGGCCGCACTTTACCGCCTAATTTCGGGATTAAGGAAGCACATACACATACCAAACAGCTCGTCTACGGCATATAAAGGCTGCATTTTCCCTCCTATTGGAATGCATCATAACAGAATAACCATATAACTCTTAAACATAGGTTCTCAAACATTTAGACATTGCGACCCCCTTTTTAGACTAAGTATTTTTTTCTAGTATTTAGAATGCGTTGTCAACCCAAAACTTTCGGAAACGGCAACCCAAAATTTTCGTAATTTTCGGAAATTTCCGATCACAAGTACCCTTGTGACTCCAGTTCGCTTACAGTTATTCCTGACTGGTGATTTCTAAGAAGAATTTAGTCCGTCTCTGGATACCATTGGCTAATTGTTTGTTATATACTTTCTAATAGTTTTTAAAAGAAATGTAGTTAAACTACGAATAAACCAAGAGTTTTATGCAAATAAGTTATCCGTGGATGAGACACTTAACGGAAATCAGTTCGTTACATCCATCAACCTCGTTATACAGGAGACTTCGTCTTACCGAGGGTCGTAATAAAAAGGTTAAACTCTTCGTATCTACTTACAAATTACAGATGTGAAACGTATCTTAAAACCAGCTTTGTTGATCTCGTCATTGGTGTGAAATGAGATAAACACTTTATTTGTTGAGGATGAGATGGGGCTGGGTGTGGTGGAGCCACAGTAGCGTCCAATAAACGGGCTGTCGGGAGAAAGGCCATCTCTCACCTGTTAAAGAGGAAATTAATGCATTTCAAAAATTTGTACCTTTTGAATTAAAGCCAGTGTACCGTCAATAGTAAATGATTTGAGGCTTTAAGTATCAAAACTATTTCAATCCATGAATCTTCAAAGTATATTCGTTTCGTAATTTGATACTTTCTGGTCGATACTATCACGTTACAAATCGATTTAGAGCGAACCTTGCTCAATCAAGACGAAAACCGGGGACAAAACAGGGCATTATTTCGGAACCAGTCATACCATGCTTTTACTGGACGGTCTCCTATAAAATAGAGCGGATAACATCAACCGCATTTATTAATAATTTGATCATCCAAATCGCATTTCTTCAGGCTGATACATTGTTTAAAATTCAGATAAAATATGAAGTTTGTTGGAATTTAAAAGAAAAATGAAAAGCACAAAGGGACCCATTTATTTCAAAACCAGTTTACCCCAAATCATTTTAATCTGTAAGTAGTTATAATACATTGCTAATTAAAAAGCGAAAGAAAAAAAGCGAAGCCGTAAAGTGTAGTGTTAGTACGTGAAATACACCGCCAGCCTAGTCGTTTCCAGCCGAGGACTGCAGTTTCGTGCTTATTAGCACTCATCAGCTTGGCATAGGAAAGTGACTGAGCTGGAGATGGAAGATCTTAAGGAAGCCAAGAGTGCAAAACAAACTGGTAGCTAATATAGAATTAGCAGACCAGACGAGTGACCGAAGCAATGGTTCGGTTCAGCTCGAAGATTGAACGCGAGGCAAGGTATATAGCCCTGGCTAATGGGCGGTAATTTACTGAATGTAGTGTTAGTGTTGAAAGAAAAGCTCATTTTTAGTTTAATCTTTGTTTCGTTTACCACTGGTTTCTCTTTCCATTCTATTAATGAATAAACACGCTACAAAGTTTCTATTCTTGCGTTTATTTTTATATTTGTTTTCAAAAAGTGGGGCTGTGTATTGGTTTCTCATCATTTGCAGAACCTGTATTATTCCCCAGAGCTAGAATCCGTTTTGGCTTGTGGCGCCATTATCGGCGAATGCTAATACTACAGGAATTTTGAAGCTCACTTTTCCCTCCAGATGGAAGCACTAGGGCTCTCTTCGAAGCGAAACAGCACTAGGAATACAATTTCGTCAAGAGTGCTTAAGATCACACGGATACTCAAGGGGTCTTTTACATGCTGCGTAATTTTTGCGAAAACAGAGCTGGCATTTTAATGCATCTCGAAAATCCACCAACTGAACACTTCTACCAGGTTTTTGTAGTATTAGAAGTTAGACAGAATGCACGAGCTTGCAAACAATGAATTGCGAATCAGCTAGAACAGACCTCAAACCTCAAAGACAACGCCAAAGCGCTTCGTTTTCAAAGCTTACCTCTACGTAATCGGAAATGCAAGTTTCATTTTCTCTACCATCCTCCAAGTCAAACCTCAGGAATTCAATTCGGAAGACCTTGTTGGAGTCATTACCAATTAGGGTCCAGCTGCAGTCCAAATTTGGTTCATACAAAGTGTCGGAATTTATATCGAGGGACGAAATTTCTCCGAAGGACTGGTTCAGAATTCCACCACAACCTTGTAATGGACCTAAAAATGAAGATAACATTGGGTTTGGTGCAGTTATGATTGCACGTTTTAAATAGAATTTCACTAAATAGAAGTTAACTGCTCAAATAAAAAATTTGCTAACATTTTAATTTAATAATTTTTTTTTCGTTCCATAAACTTTCAAAATTTTAATTAAGAACAACATATTAATACGTACGATATATGATTCGACATTTGAATATCCGTATCTTTACTAATAACATAGCTGAAAGTCTCTGTCTGAATCTCTGGTCCGGATCTCTGTCTGTCAGGATCTCTGTGACGCGCATAGCGCCTAGACCGTTCTGTCGATTTTCATGAAATTTAGCACAGAATTAGTTTGTAGCAGGGGGAGTGTGCACCCCAAAGCTATTTTTTGAAAATTCGATTTTGTTCTTCTTTTAAAACATTTTCCCGAGCAAAATTATCATAAGATGGATGAGTAAATTACCAAGTTATCATATCGTGGAACCGTAACATGGGCAAGCTAATTGGAGAGAAATTCACCGTACATTATTTGTAAATATACAGGCGAACCAAAAGACCTTTCAATTTTCTACTACGAGCAAAGCCGTGCGGGTGCCACTAGTAGAATATAAATAAGCACTTTTTTTCAATGTGAAGTCTTTCGACAAATTGAAACTCAAAACAAATTCTAACGATTTATTCATTTTCACTATTACTAGAGTGGCGGAAAAAGCTCAGTCATTCACTTAAAGCAATAAGGCTGACATAAGATCATACACTGGCCTCAAAAAGTTAAAGGTACAACATGTTTTTCGAAGCTCACCATTAAAAAAATGGCAGTAACAATAAAATGCATAGTTTGCATGAATGATAATAACAAAATTTAAAATTATTTATGAAAAAACGATAGCTGCCACTTTTATTCTGTAGAAAAGAACATATCTTTATGGGTGAGAAAAAAATATGCAAATATCAAGCTTTCGTATTTTTGTGTGTAAGTTGTGTTGATTCTCAACTGTTGTTCGCAGTTTTGGTGACAATAGTCAATAGAGTTTAGAAAATGTCTCATAGACGTCGTTTACCCGGTTCGTAAGGCCTGTTCTTATATCGGCCGTCCGTTCCGTCCATCACGTTTCTTTCCTCCCGAAACAGGTTTTCTTTGCTGGTTGCCATGACAACAAGCCGTCTTGGACGGGACCGGTTTCGATCAGAATAACCTCGATATCTGACGGCCGTCAAAAGTAGGACAGCATTTCGTTGGTTCCCGCCAAGCAGCGCGCTCTTTTCTCTGGGGGGTGAGTTCAGTCATGTGATTGATGTGCGGTGACCGTATGTGAATGCTACTCTGTTTTTGTCGGCAGTCCTTCACGTCAAAAAACGGGATGGACGGAACGGATGGCCAATAAGTGAACTGCGGCAGGTAATTGGATTGATGGAAATGGGATTGCCTCAGGCTGATGCTGCTAGACGTCTCAATTTGTCTCGTTCAGCGATTTTGGGATTAACATCAATCAGATGATTCTGTGTCTAGAAGACCTGTTCCAGGCCGACTACTAACTACAACACCTGTAGAAGACCGTTTTTAAGATCTTTCGGCCCCGAAGGAGAATAACCACTACTGTGCCGCAGCTCGTTGCAGACCACTTTGTAGCAGCAGGAAGAAGAATCTCTGCTACTACGCACAATGGTTCGAAACGGCAAAAAAAAGGAAAAAATTCAATAACTTTGAATATTCTCAAAAAATGCTTTGGAAAATTGTTAAAATTGTTGCATGGTAATATTTATCTTCATGCTTGCTGATCTTATTCACTGCGAAACCCCGATTTTACGTCCCTCGAATCTACGTTTTCCCCTCATTTTACGTTTTTTATCATCAGGTCCCAGTTTTTTCATACACTATTAATATTAATTTAACCCGGATAGAAAGTTTGTTATTTATGAATTTCCCGCATTTTACGTTTTCCTTCGGCAGTTAAAAAAAAAGAGAAAAAATGTTTTAAAATTAAGAAAAGTGTTTCCATCTGTGCATTTTTAAACATTATCCATTCTGTTGAAAGTTAATCCATGAAAACAGAAACGCTTCTACTCCATCCGTAGCTGACCTTATGAACTTTTCGGTTGCCAATAAAGATGAACAAGAAGAAGAGGAAACACAACTCGTCCCTTCTTTCAATACTGCATTTAAGAGCTTAATAATAGTGAAAGACTATTTTCTTTATCATAAAGAGCAGGAAAAAACTTTGCAGAGTGTTCCAATCCTGGAAGATGCTGTATTTACTTTGGATTCCATAACTCATTATTACTGACTATTTTCAACCTAAACGCCCGAATTCGTTACTTATTGTGTTAGAATGATCTAAACTGGTGTGTACAATAATGTTCTTTTCGTAAAATATCGCATTTTTACATTTTATAAGCGTCATCGTAGCAACCTTTATTTCTTTTTTTGTTTCCTTATCTGATTTTGCTTTTTATACATTTCTCGTATTTTACGTTTTCCCATATTTTATCTTTCTGGATTTGAATTGACGTTTTCCCAAATTTTATGTATTTTATGTTTGATTCAGGTCACTGAGAAACGGGAAATCGGGGTTTCTCTAGTTCAAATTCATTTCTGTTTTTAGTGAAAAATATAAATAAAATCAGTCGTATGCCACACGCAAGGCTTATTTATTGCAATTGATACCCTCGAACAATATTTTCTGGCAATGTTGACAAACTGAGAATAGCTTTATACTAGAATGATTTCGAAAAGGAAATCAGAAATTTCAAACGTTTAATGATTTTCTAATTTCATTGTTTTGTGAACAGAATGGTTATTTAACTTTTTATATAGAATTCTGTATGAGTTTTAAAAATTTCTTTCTCATATGTACCTTCTTTAAAGCCAAACGGGTCCGAAAATTGTTATTTTCAGGTTACTACTGCATTGCTTGTAGAATAATGCTCCGCATTAAGCCGTAAGAACGTAAATCTGTTGTTAAAAAATCCTCTATATTTATTGATGAATGTTTCAAAAGCACCAACTTCCGGAAACAGTAAACAAACTTTTTTAGGCTATCCTGAAAAGTAGTGAAACTGTGACATACGTTAGTCTGGAGCATGTCAAATTGGATGACCAATTTCTTTGATAAAAAAGCAATTTACCCCCGTCATATCGCTACAAGTTATTTTCTAACTTATTATATTGGTATTCGTAAATAGCGAAGATCAAACAAAAACGTCTGCCACGACTGCAGTCGCAGGTGGTCGCAGCTAAAATGTTGTTGTTTATTTACAGGAAGGATTAAACTATTGATATATGTAAATTTTAGCCCACCAGAAGCCGCCGATAAAAGTATATTCCACAATACTTTTCGTTATATTTTTAAGAAAATAATGTTTTTTTATTTCATGTAGTCTTCAATTTTTATGATTTTTTAATTTTTAACTACAATGTAATATGCATCCTATAAGTGTGAAAAACCAATCAGAAATGACTTTTATTAAATTTTAGTCCTCCTTATTGAACGAATGAATTAAAACGGAAGTATAAGGCGTACGTCCGACAAAAGTAAAAACATAATTGTTCAACTATCTCGGCTTATTTTTTGTAAAAACGATTTTTTTTTTCAAAAAACTCTTATGGAGTAAGTTACTACAACTCAAGGGCTAAGTAATTATGGCATGAAATATTTTTTATCTTAAAACTCAAAAATGGCTATTTTTTCCGCCCTTGAACCACTGTGCTACGGTGCGAAATCGTCTTCACAATGCAGATCTCTATGCAAGACGACCAGTTGTGTGTGTTCCGCTCAACGGTCCACAGCGAGGGATCCGCTTATGCTGGTCAAGAGAACATGTTTCCTGAACCCAGCAGCAATGGGCTTCCGTACTGTTCACAGACGAGTTCAGATTTACATTTCAGTGTGATTCAGGGCGTCTACTGTTCTGGAGGGAACAGCACACTCACCATCAATCCAACACTGTTGAAAGGCACAGTTATAGAGATGGTGGAATCACATGGTTTGTGTGGACAGGGATCTGGTTCCTAGGTTACATTGACCTGCATGTGTTCCATGGAGGAACTCTGACTGGTCTGAGATATCGGGATAAGATCCTTCATCCATATGTCCTTCCATATGCTGGTGCTATTGGTAATGACTTCATTCTGATGGATGGTAATTTACGAACTCACCGAGCTCGAATTGTTGAGAAGTATCTTGAGAACCACGGTTTGGAACGAATGGAATGGCCAGCTCGATCTCAGATTATCCGATAGAACATCTTTGGGACTATCTTGGCAGACAGGTTGATGCTTTAATTCCTCCTCCAAGGGCGTTACATAAGCTGAAACAAGGCTTAATCTGTGTCTGGTCTTCACTTCCTATTCCGGTGTCCGACAAATTAATAAACAGCATGAAAAATCGTTGCCCCGAATGCATTTAAGTTACGGGGAAACACATTCCTTATTAGAACCCATTTTTGTATTGTTTCTATGATGTTTTACTACGTAACACTAAGATTTTCTGTTTTATTCAAGAATGGACTTTTCCGCAAAGATTGCTTTTTTTTGTTATAAATGTTTTTGCAATACACTCATACAAATTTCTATGACACATTAAATTAAAAAACAATTTAATGCACACATCCTCCAAATTTTTGGTTTCCACATTCATTTATTTGCAAATTATACGCAAAAAACCAGTTGCACCTTATAACTTTTTGAAGCCAGTGTAAATAAAAAAATCGGGACGGAGAAGGAAATTCTTTTTTGAGATCTTTTGTTTTGTTAATACCATCAGCGTTAGAATTTCCGTTCACTTACCGATTGCATCAAATTGTCTTTACTAATAACTAGCTGTACCCGACGCGCGCGCGTTGCTACGCCAATAAAAAAATACATCATTATACTGATTTTCATGACAATCGGTTGAACGGGGCAGAAGTTGCTACTCTACAGTGCCACCTGGTGGCGAATGGCTTCAATGAGCATATTATGCACCTTCTCCGTGGAAAAATACATATACATTGTTAAAACTACAGGATGCATTCGGCACCTTTCAGGGGAGAAACGCTTGTTCACCAGCGGCACCCAATACGGAGCCGAAATCGCACCTCTAAATAGGGTGAAAAACAGGCACCTTTTAAAAACTAGACAGCCGGAGTGAAAAAAAGGAACCTTCGGAGAGAGAAATGGCACCTTACTATAGATCCTCCTCCCCCCTCCCCCCGTTTTGTGTGCGTTTTTGAATACAGTTGTGTATTTTTTTTTCTTTTTTTAAGTTTTGTTTTGATTTATGATATTCTACGTTTTGGACATTTTCACATTGAACTCGGTATTGGGAATGATTAAAACATGTAATTACAGCATTTGATCATATTTCAGAGCTTTCAACATAGTTAAGAAGTGCTCATAGCTTTAATTCACCTGATCGTGCTCTAACTCAGTATTTCTCAACCTCTTTTGACCCACGGGAGCGGTAAAAGCAAATGAAAAACTTTGCGGACCGGTGAAATCTTTATCGTTTTCTTAAAAATTCATAAAATAAATAATATGAATAATAACTCTGGGGCCGTTAAAAAACATGTGAAAAAATTCAGGGTTCTGATGTTTTTTTTTAACAAAAAGTAATGTCAAAAATTAATAAAACAATAAATATCTACCCCTCCACTTGGTATCAAAGATCTGTCACAAATACGTTATAATTTAAAAACGAGTAATTATTTAAAACATGTGAGAAATTATACATTTACTAAAACATGACGTATTCCGAAAATGAAGCATAGCTGTACTTATGGATTATTTACATGATGAGCCAAAAATATTCAGGGATATTACAATTACGGAAGAACAAAATCGTTTCATAAACGTTAATCAAGAGTAACAAAATAAAATGCACATAAAGTTTTTCAACCAGTTAAATAAAAAACCAAAAGGAATTTCTAACGCTATCGAGCATCAACCGCTAACAGGAAATAATTCTAACACTGGAATGAGAAAGCAAAAAAAAAAAAAAGAGTTAGACTGAGAGAGATTTTTTTTCTCTCGCTAGCTTTCTGTTATAATTACGAAGCACAAGAAACATTTTCATTAAGGTTCTTTTGGTGATTAATAAAAGCTGCTTATCGAGTATTCAAGAAAGTAATGACAGATATTTTTAGTAGCGTTTTGAATGATGGAAATTTCACGATAGTAACGGTAAACGGGAACTAGAAGACTAACGGTTACTGAAAAGCAATAAATGCACTTTTAAACACTTAACTATGTTTGAAAGCCCTAAAAGCTACAAAGTGATCAAAAGCTGTACTTACTTGTAATTTCGGATAATTAATCCTAGAAAAGTTGTGTTTTAACCCAATAGTGTACTTCATTCAATGTGAGAGACACACAAACGCAATCATTATTTGTTCGCCATATTGAGGTGGTTGAATGTTTGTCTAAGGCAAAAAGTGCATGCGCAATGAGTCTTTCTGCGATTGCATGCTGTTTTGGCTCCTCTGCTCTATTTTCTGGCCTGCATTGCTCCTTCAGGCACTATGCTTTCACCTTAGAGGGAATATTTTCACTCGTCTGGAACCCCTGGTTATAACAGTGTATATAGCAATTTTCAGAATAATCGGTCCATGTATCAAGTGAAGCCGTGACTATACTCAAATTTTGTACTCACACAGTTTGCAAGATCAATCATTTGCTAAAAATATCAAATAGAAAAAGTTTTAAATCCCCCCGTTGCATGAAAAGCCATAAAACAATAAAGAAAGAATTTATTTGTTCAAACTGAAGAAAAATGGCAACAGCTAACTTCTTATCAATGAGATCTTTCACGCGAATTAATTTCTGCAGCCGATAATTTTATTCGTATTTATCCAATGGATTGTGACTTAAATTGGAATAAAAAAGGAACTATCGATCGGATTTTTTTCGAACTAGTCTATAAACATTCCCAGTACCAAAAATAACAAATGGTGAAAGTTTCAGCCAAATCTGCCAGGTAGTTTTTGAGTTCGTGGATGACATACATACAAACATTCATTTATATATATATATATATATATATATATATATATATATATATATATATATATATATATATATATATATATATATATATAGATAAAGCTGAAAGTTTCTCTGTCCGGATCTCTGTCTGTCAGGATCTCTGTGACGCGCATAGAGCCTAGACCGCTCGGCCCATTTTCTTAAAATTTGGCACAGAATTAGTTTGTAGCATGGGGGTGTGCACCTCGAAGCGATTTTTCGTAAATTCAATTTTGCTCTTTTTCTATTCCAATTTTAAGAACATTTTCCCGAGCAAAATTATCATAAGATGGGTGAGTAAATTACCAAGTTATCATAACGTAGAACCGTAACATATATAAGTCAAGCGAAAAATTCATCACACATTATTTGTAAATATACAGGCGAACCAAAAGACCTTTTAATTTTCTACTACGGGAAAAGTAGTGCGGGTGCCACTAGTTAACAATAAATCTCTTAGTTAAAAATCCACAAGTTCCCTGACAATATACAAGCAAGTAAAACCACATATTCAAAATTAGTAGTTGAATTAGCTTTTCAAATATCATCTAATTTAAGCATTTTGATTATTAAATGTTACTCATCCAGTACTGATAGCTATTTTTAGTTAAAATTTATGCATGATAGGAATAGCAAATGTACGTGACGGCAAACTGAAGAATCAAAGTACTTTGTAACACTTTTAAACATGTTCGGAAGCTTTCAAAGTTACACTATGATCAAATACCTTTACTTACATGAAATTTTGATGAGTAATGTGCAGAAATCTCACGTGCTCACGTCGATGTGTTTTTATTCCGGAATTAGCTATTCATTTAACAGCTTTATTTAAACGTTTTTATTTTTAATGTTGTTGTTGTTCAAGATAGCACTAATAGATAGTTTTAGGTAATGGTTTTGAAGGATATAAATATTAAGATGTTAAATGTTTAATAAGGTAAACAGAACAATAAGCAATTTGTCGTCATACTTTAAACACTTTTAATCGAAAGCCCTAAGAGCTACAATATGATCAAATGCCTTTATTTACGCAAGATTTCGAAGATTAATCCACGAAATTTTTAGTTTTCTACTTTCAATGCGAAAGTAAATTTCGTTGCAACTTCCTTCGTCCGATATTGAAATTGAAGTTGTCGTTGGACGATATGTAAGAGCGCATGCGCAAACTAGTCTCCCTCTTATTGAATGGTCTTTTAGCACTTTTTTTTAACGTCGTTCACCCACTGAGGAACCAAAAGCACCTTAACACACTTCCTAGCCTCCGTTGCACCCTGAGGCACCGTTTTTTCACTCTAGGGTGAAAATCTCTTCCTCTGAGACACTCCTGGTTTTAACAGTGTACATATATATTGTCCGTTTTCCACGAGAAGGTACTTGACTCCACCTTTGTCACGTGGTCTCCGATAATTCTCTTTCCCTACTTTCGGCAGAAGGTATGTTCGGATCATAGCATTTTGTAGTGAAAGCAGCAGTTTTTAAAGTGTAAGAATAACAAAAATAGCAACAGACAAGTGAAACAAGTGATGTATAGGAAACTAACTCTTTTTGCACATTAAATGCACTCCCAAGTTAAGGTTGTCTGGTTGTATCATTGAGAAGCTCGTGGATATGTTTACTGATCCCTCCCGCGTTTAATAGAACTCTGCGTTCGAGAAGGCGGGACGGAATGCGTTCTCGTGAAAAATGGACAATACCTAAATTTCGGATTTCCATCTAATCTGTGGCCAAAGAGTAAACGGGCAAAACGAAATCTAAAAACAAAAATAAATGAAACGTGTTACTTACCGTAAGTAGTGTAGTAAAATGCCGACATTTCAAGCGCTGCGAATTTTGAGCCATTCTCTATTCCTGGTTGGAGCAGTCTTTTTTCTCGAGAGAAAAGTGCCAAAGTCAAATTAGGTCCACTGGATTTTATTACGGGAGGGAGTTTGCTTCCGCATATTTTTCCAATAGACGGTCCTGTTGTGTTGCCATCGATAATCTCTAAATACGCATGCCAGCAGTGATAAGAGAGTGAGATATTGAGGGAGGAGAACCTGTAGGAAAATTTGTAGAAAAAGGTCTGGTAAAATTAACTGAATTATTAGAACTGCCCTAATAGTTTTATAAATGACTCATTTTTACTGTAGAATTCATTCAAAACATCACTAAAAAATTATTCTATTTTTTTCACAATGCTTTTTTGACATCTATTGAAGAAATCAATTCGGGTTGTGATTTAGTCGCACTGTAAAATCAATTCAGAAACGTTCTTGGAAAATAATGGGGAACTAATGTGCCGAATTTCTGCCAGTAACATATCTTGCAAAAACCAGGAACGTTTGTAAGAAAGATTCCTAACTCAACCTAACTTAACTGTTATTGACTTAGGAAGTCAGTAACATTCCTAAAATTAACCTTGAATTTTTCTGAAGAATTTGGAAATCTCCTGAGTTAAAGCCAGTCTGGAACCTTTACGGGGAACTCAGTATGTTTAATGAAATTGATTACAACTTTCCTGATTTACTAAAAAAGCTCCAGAAGCAGCAATGCAACCATTGCCAATGCTAATGCAAAATTGCCGCTAAGAACCAAGCATATCCCTTGCCTGTCAATTCTTTCCTTGCAAAGCTGCAGCTATCCAGAGACTTATTCGCTCTCATAGGAAGCTTAGTCAATCTGGATGGGTTGTGCACGAACTTGAGCCGATATACTGATTAAACACGCTCAGTCAATCTTTAAACAAGTAGCAAAAAATATTTTTCACAACAGTGAAGTCTGCAATCGTACAACTTGTAGAAAATTCAGGAACCTTTTTTGCAAAAATACTTGATTTTACCGGATTATAGATGAAAACACGAGAAATCTCGAAACGTTCCACTGAAATAATTATTGAGTTTTTAGAATTTTTTTACGGTGTAATATTATTACCAATACGGTTACAGTACATAAATAATATGATCAGTTTTCGATTTTCGAAACTTTTTACGTCAGTTTATTTTCAGTTGGTTTTTGTTTTTAGCTGTTTCTTCAGATTCAATGATTTGATTGTGCAGTTTAGTGCACCTTTTCGAAAAAGGTAGCAGGGATGCTATTACTTGCAAAAAAGCAGAAAAGATCGGCCAACTCATTCTGTTTATTTTTAAGCTCCTCTTTTAGTTTCGACGAATTCTACGTGTAGTATTAGAAAGTACTTGACCTCTTGACTTGTGCTGTGCTTGACCTTACTTAAAGTACTTGACTTGTCTATAACCTTATTTTCATGAAAACAGACTTTGACGTTCTTAGTCACTGTAAGATATTATCCGAATAACTTCTTCCTTTGAATGTTCAAACATTAAACAATCAATGAAGTGATAATAGGACGATCAAATTTTGAGAAACGTGGTCTTCAGATTCAAATTTCTCACAGAAATCAAAGTAGGGTTTTTTCCCCTTTAGAGCAGCGTAATGAACGACACATAAAATGAAATTATAAACTTACTGTTTGCAGAGCATAAAATATTCTCAAAGATGCAACAAAAAAAAAAAAAAAAAAGAGGTTAATACTATGAAATTGAGCTCTTGCAGTATAGAAAAAATCCATAGTAAATTGTGCCAGAAAAAGTAAGTGATTGCCAATCGGAGAATTGCGTTACTTATGATACGGAGCATATAATTTATCCGCTCTTCAATAGTATTCTGCTCTTCAATAGCTCTCCTACGTATTCTGTATAAGAGACAGCGCACCGTTCTACAAAGAATGAGAAGGCAGGCTCCAGCCCCACTGCTTGTGACTCGTTCTTTTCAATTAGTACACCATCACGAGTTTCTTTTTCTTTCATAAAGTTTTACAATAAAATAGGATTTTACGATAAAAGTACTGACACTTTAGATGATTGTAATTTTTTTAGTAAAATTTCAGGAAATTAGAAAACAATATAGAGAATCTTCTTTATGTCATCTTCCATAAAAGCACAAGAACGCAATCGCTTTAATTTTCTCCGTTTTCAACGTTCCAGAATAAGTCTTTTTAGCAACTAAAGTATTTGTATTACAACTTTTTGTGCGATTTGAAAAGTTATGGGAGAGTTTTTTAAGTAAAATTTCGGGAAATTATAGCACAACATAGAGTGTCTTCTTTATGTCATCTTCCATAAAAGCACAAGATCGCAATCTCTTTAATTTTCTCCGTTTTTTACGTTCCAGAATAAGCCTTTTAGCAACTAAAGTATTTGTATTTAACTTTTTGTGCGAGTCCAAAAGTTATGGGAGAATTTTTTTTTTTTTTTGAATAGGTATCTTAAATATAGCTCGAAAAGGGTTTTCGAACCCCATAGTATACTTTCTGTTGTTTATGTTTATATAGATCTAGTATATTGTGCGGCTCTGAGAAGTTGAGCTCCGACTCTACCAATATTTACCTCTGTTTCGGAAAATAGGGCGGGGTAATTGGCGCTAATTTGAGTTTAGAAACTATCTCAGTAGTTTTTCAAAAATATTCCAATTAAAATCCGAGTCAATAACACGTCTATTTTTCCCTACACTCCCCTAAAACAGGTAAACATAGTCAAGGTCACAGCTCAACTAACCAGAGCTGCACTATACTTACCTTACTGAGATTACTTTGTTCGGGGGCGCTCTGATTTCCCATATGCACTTCATTTCATCAAAATATTCATTTTCTGTCGGGAACTTCTTAATTGTGCCTTGTGGCGCAGTCAAGATACCTCCGCAATCTAAAATTTATAATTTTTTTTTAAAAACAATTTCTAAAAAAAAAATAGTACAGGCAATTTTAGCGTATTATTTTTGTCTCGAATGGTCATAAAAGAATATTAAAACAGCTGGATATGTCTTCATGTCGGGATATGTGCTCTATTTTTAAGCCTAATTTAAAGTCCACCGGGAAAAATGAATGAAGACTGAATGAATCATTAAAATATTGCTCAATGGTCATTATACAGTATTTTGAGTATGAAATGTCCCGCACTTAGCGCTTAATCTTGAAATATTTATTTCTTTTTTTCAACGTAAAATTACAGAAAACAAAGTTTTATATTATTTTAAACTACATTTGAGGCAATGAAAAGCAAAAGGATTTAAGTAACAAAATTAAAAATTTGGATATAATCAGTACACATGATAGGTAACCCTCTCCTCTTGGGACAAGAGATGGTACTATTAACCCTGGTAATTGCTGCTATACAGCACGATTTAGAAAAAAATTTCAAAGAAAGCCTACCTAGGATGTTATCTTCAAACGCGTTTTACTCAAAATTTGAAAATATTCACTTATATCCCTTTACTTCACAGTGCCTCATTTGTATTTTTGCAGTGAAAAAAAAAAGGAATACTTCGAGCTATGAGGTATTCGCAACTCCAGAGCTCGAATACGCTACCTTACGGTGATTAACAACACTAAAGAAAAAGGTAAAACATTCCATTCCACGTGCTTTCTTTGCGGTAAATTATTGGCTTCAGACAGTTTATGATGTAATGTAATTTCAGAAGAATAGAAAAGAAAGCTTCCCACAAACACGATGAAAAATTACTGTCATTCACTAAGCGTCAAAGCAAGTTATAAGTTACGGTGTGTGTTTGTTTTACCTTTTTCATCCGCCATTAGACAGTGGCTGCAGCTCCCCCTATAGTTTTTTGGAGTTGCGAATTTTTCAGCCAAGTACTGTGTACTGACCCAAAAACCAAAAAAAAAAAAAAGAAAGAAAGAAAGAAACAATAATTATAAGTAATAATGCAATGCTAAGAAAAAAATTTGAAGTAAGGGTTTTAAGATTTTCTAATCTTAATGCTTCTGTTGGTCTCTCTGTTCACCTCGTACACAATTAGAGGCCCATTCAGGTCCAATTCAAACAACAAATCGTTTGTTCCAATGATCTCAGTTAAGGAACTTCATTACCATACTTATTTTTGTTAATCAGAACTTTTTTTTGCCCAATTTGGAAGACTTTAAAATTCTTAAATAAATAAATAATACCAGCACTTACCGATAAATGGGATTCTTATTTCCAGGAATTTAATAGCTAATTTTGCTTTGAGAAAACTTAGTAAAAAAAAAACTCTTATGCGGAAAATGAATTTGAAAGAAAAACATAAAATGATTTTTTTCACTTCGTAATTTTAAGGGTCTTTTTTAAACAGCGAAATTCTACATTACGTAGACTTAACATTGACGATTGTTGGAGATTGATTAAACTCCAACCTTTTAAAAATAAGCCCTCACGAAAAAAATAAAGACCCTGTAAATTAACACATCAAAAACTTTCTTCAGATCCTTCTACACCATGCGCCCCTCCCTCTCCATCGTAGCCACCCTTTAAAAAATATATCTATTTAAGAGAACATATGTAAAAAAATACATCTTACAGTAAGTTATAGCTTTGATAAGTCAAATATGTCTGGGTTATGCTATGCCCTAATAAAGACAATAGAAGTTGTTATTCTACATATCCAAAGACTAGCTAAGCTAGATCAGGTCTGTGACTTTATGTTCCCTACAGAAATCATATACCAGTTTCTGAAACCAAAAACACTCAGCAAAAGTAGCCGAGCCTTGAGAATGATTACTTGGATCTTTTCTTTTCACTTTGCTTTATTTGATCCACTTATCATATAGAGTATGTTTCTCTCTTCTTATTATATTTTTAATTTTTATTTAACTTTTATTTATTACCTTTTTGCTCAAACTATGGAAGACAAACTATGCTGAAACCCATTCTTCATTTTTTGGTCAATTGTTTGATTGTATTGAGTTTGATAACATCAATGGGAGCTGCATAAATTATTTTTGGCTTTGAAGTTAAGAAAAAAAAATAGACTTTAATTTATAAGTCTCTTCGTCCTCCACTCTCTTCGAGGAAAAAAAACTCAGTCATTTTTACTAGTCTCTATTTTTTAACGTAAAATTAAGTAATAAATGCGGTTCTGCTATTGTTCTTCGCAAAAGGAAGTGAAATTTTTAAACGATCTCCTAGTTATTGCTGTGTTTTATAGTTTGTGTAACTAAAATCAGCGTGTCAAGGCCAAAACTACTTACCCACTCACCTACTTTTCACTTCTGGTTGTAATGATTATAGTACAATGATTTTTTCTTACGTTGCTTTTGCAACACATAACATTTGCAGAAGCTACATGGGGAAAAATTTCATACTGCAGTATCCATGTCAACAACCACAAACGGAAATGGGTGGAAAATGCGAAAATTATTTGGACTTGATACGTCGATTCTCGAAACAAAGACTTTTTTTATAAGTAATATTGATTCGCAACTCCAGAGCTCAAATACGCCATCTTGCGGTGATAAACAATACTAAAGAAAAAGGTAAAGCATTCCATTACACGTGTTTTCTTTGGGGTATATTACAGGCTTCAGACAGTTTGTGGTGTAATGTAATTTCAGAAGAATAGAAAAGAAAGCTTCCCACAAACACGATGAAAACTTACTGTCATGCACTAAGCGTCAAAGCAAGGTATAAGTTATGGCATTTGTTTGTTTTACCATTTTCATCCGCCATTAGACAGTGGCTGCAGCGCCCTTTATAGTTTATTTGAGTTGTGAATTGTGCTCAATGTTATCGTTGATGTTTTGTAGAGTTCAGTGGCGCTGCTAGTGAAAGGGGAGAGGCTTGGAGTCAAAAAACTCCTCCTAGATTTCGTCGCCTCAGAGCAACATTAGGACATCTAATCACAGAAATAACACTAAGATATCCTACTGTTGCTCTGGGGCGATGATTTTTACACATTTTTATCTGTATAATCAAGTTTTGTGTATTAAGAAATGGATATAAACTCACCAAGAACTTTGTAGTTGAGCAAAAATCCATGGGCAGTATAGGATGCATCAGTATTGAAACGGATGGTGACTGGACCAGGTACCACTCGGGCAGCAGGAACTTCTGTACCACAGTAAGAACCATGTACAAGGCTCCCGTTTTCTACCTCGTGTGATATTTCCACGTAATCATAAACGCAGTCACTGTTTCCTAGATAGACATTAAGCTCAAAATCTCATATCTCAGTGGTTACATAATACTTTATTTTTGCAATGTATTTTTTGAAATGTCAACTTCTTACCTTCTATGCTGAAGTAGTCATCAAACCTAAGAGAGATGTATTCACCAGATTTACCAATTCTGTACGTACATTGTAAGTTGTTTTCATAAAATCCTGGATAACTTGGGCTGAACACTCGACCTTCTCTTGTTGTGAAATTTCCTCCACAAACTAAAAAGAGAAAAAAGGAATCAGTTTTACTTATTGTTTGTTAATTAAACCGAGGTTATACTTTAGTAACAAACTACGATGATATTCCATTGACCGGTAGTCCAACTTCATTTTTACGATAGCTGATACTAAAAGACCAGATACAGTCTGCCCACGTATTATATGAAATTGGCAAGTGTCGAGTTAAGAGGAGTCTAACTGAATGAGGGAGAAAGTAAAAATATTTGATGTGCGTGTTCCGCTGATTTGAATGTGGTTCTGCTTAATTTACAGATTGACATACATCTGCAAATGCTGACATCCCTGAAATCTAATACATGCGTCCATTTTTGTCTGTAACCGGATGTTTGCCTTTCCATACAATCGGCGGTCAGACTCTATGTTTATCATATTTTCCATGAAGATGACTGATAACCTGATTTTCCAGTAACTTTGGAGACATTTTAATATCCCAACCCCCTTAACTAATGTATATCATAACAAATAATAAACAGGCTGTCTTGTTGGACCAGAAAACTTACTTCCCAGATGATGATGTTGATAACGAAGTGTGCTCTAAAGCGGCAAATGGGATTTTCTTTACTATTAATAAAGCTGAAAGCCTGGATCTCTCTCTGTCAGGATCTCTGTGACGCGCATAGCGCCTAGACCGTTCGATCGATTTTCATGAAATTTGGCAAAAAGTTAGTTTGTAGCATGGAGGTGTGCACCTCGAAACGAGTTTTCGAAAATTCTATTTTGTTCTTTTTCTATTCCAATTTTAAGAACGTTATCCCGAGCAAAATTACCTTAAAATGGACGAGTAAATTACCAAGTTATCATATCGTGGAACCGTAACATGGGCAAACCAATTGGCGAGAAATTCACCATATATTATTTGTAAATATACAGGCGAACCAAAAGACCTTAAATATTTTTACTACGGGCAAAGTCTTGCGGGTACCACTAGTAAAATTAATAAAGTTCACGGTTTTTTTTTAAATGATCTTTGTTTTTGTTAGTTCATATTTTGAAAATTCTTCCAATTTTTATATGGTTAAATGTCGTGCTTTCGTTTCTAACTGAATACTATTTCGTTCTTTATACTTATTGCTATTTGACTTTTATGGGTAAGGAAGAAGCTCGATTTTTAATCACGTCAAAGCGGTGTGTTTTGAGTTCTTCTGTCTTCAGTTAAAACAGAAAACGGATGAAAGTAGCGATTGTTTCTCCCAATTATTTCTGACCCAGATAACTCCAGGTATTTTTGCTAGTTAAAAATAAGAGTGGATTTTAGTTTAAAAAACGTATAAGTAACTGGGCAATTCCACAGGTAACTGACTGATATATTTTAAGCAAAACAATACGTATTTTGTATTACTCAACGCAAAATATACATTGCAAAAACAATATTTTCGCCGTGGAATATCGTATTTTTTGGGCTGAATACAATGATATAATTTAATTCTCAAAATACATTTTGAACGTTTGATAAAAAAACAATGGTTAAACGCATGGTAACTGACTGACATACTTCTTTTAAAAATGTCAGTCATTTATGTTTCGGTCAGTTTCGGGAATTAAATTCAGTTTTAACTAGTATGTTGTCGTCATCACGAAACTTTTTCCTTTTTCTGATCCCTCCCCATGCTTGACGAGGAAGCAATATTCCTAACAAAAACAAAATTACACATGCAAAAACTTGATGACCATCCCAATGTCTGAATTATTGTAAAAACAAAACAAAGAGCGAAAATTTAAAGTTACTTTAAAAGCCTTACTTGAATTAATTAAATATTTTATTTATTAACAAACATAAGATGGCAACAGTTAAAAATTTTAAATCATTGCGATAATATTTCCGATCATTTCCATACAATTAAAATCACGAGAAATACGCAGACGACAATCTATTACGATTTATCTTTCTTATTATTGCATTAATAAAACTATTTTTATTCGCAAAAAAAAAATAAAAAAAAAAAATCAACACCTCTTGGAACGATTGGAGTTAAAATTGAACCAAAGCCTGTTTACGTATGGATTCACATATATTCCAAATTTCAACCAGAACGTAGCATTACTTCTTGAGATAGGACACTCACAATGGAAAAAAAGAACGGGCGATTGCGCTATCCCCTTTTTAGCTGTTGACACTAAAATAAAATCAGCTCTAATACCCACTAAGGGCTACTTGTCAAAAAATTTTTGTTTGATTCCGTTCGTTATTTCTTGAGATACAGCAGTCACAATTGACGACAAAAAACGTTCTATAACTCAACCCCCGTTTGAGCTATTGACACCAAAACTGAATCAACACCTGCTCCTGTTAGGGGCAACATATGGACTATTTTTTTTTGATTCCGCCAGTTACTTCCTGAGGAATAGCAAGCACGCGTAACTCAAAAAACGTCCCATTGCTGCACCCCCCTTGGAGGCCCCCCAAAAACCAATGGGCACAAGTTCACGTAGGGGCACATATGTGTACCAAATTTCGTTCAATTTCATGCGGTAGTTTTTGCTGTAGAGCGGCCACAAAAAACTGGTCACACACAGACGTGACACACACACACACATACATACACACACACATACAGACAGACATTTTCCAAAAATAGTCGAAATGGACTCAGCACACCTCAAAACGTTCGAATCCGTCAAAATTCGAAATTCGAAAATTTGCACGAATCCAATACTTTCTTCTATATGTTAGATATAGAAGAAAGTAAAAATGCAATATTCCAAGGCCAAAGATCGTTTGCACAACGTATATTTTGCGTTAAATGTTACAAAATACTTTTTGTTTCGCTTCAAAAACATCAGTCAGTTACTCGCGAAATTGACCATTTATAACTATTCTTCATTAGCATGAGAAATAAATGATCATATTCGTTAGGGCCAGTTTTCGCTTGAAATTTTGATAAAAAGAAAATAATTAGATTTTCTACTAAACCTTAAGGTTTTTTCGATCTTACTTTTGTTGTAAGATGAATATTAGCAGTTACAAAATTTAATGATTGGTATAATCATTAAATCAATGTATAATTAGGTAAAATTAGGCTTAAGTGCAGAAACCTTAAGACCATTTAACTAATTTCCTATGTTTTCAGTAAACAAACAATGGTTTTTGCTTAGTTTTCATATTGTGATGGTCTCCTTTCTTTTTAAGAGCAAGTAAAACTACGAAGAATAGAAAATAACTACTAATTTGTAAAAAGAATTGCATGCAAATAAATGATAATACTAGCTTAAAAGTAAATCTGATAAAGAAAAAAAGTGGTCGTTATTTCCATTCAGGTAACATGGCCTAAATTTAGAAAATATTAAAATGCGATTAGTGTAAACACTAAGACAATGTAAGATTGACATTAGAAAAGATAAGTTCATTATAAAAAACTATTTGTAATGGTTTTATGTGAAAGAAAAAGCAAGCAACAGAGTACATAAAACAATAATAACTTTTTGGACTGTTAATACAATTAGATGTTAATACTAATTTACCGGAAGAAAATTTGACAAGAAATCCGTCCCCAGTGATTCTGTCATTTGTTCGGAAAATCAGTCTCACTTTACTGGACAAACTGATAATGCGAGCAGGCGTAGAGACTCCGCAAAGCTTGGACCCGACTATCCATGTGTCCACATCTTCTATGTAGTTAAAAATCTATTTAATTTAAAAAAAAAGTAAAAATGGAAAAATTATTATACAGAACAGATTGTTAAATACCATTAATGAATTAATACGAAAAGAAATTGGGACAGTCTAAACTGTAAATGAAAACTTAGGCACAGCTTCATTCTCAGAAACTTATTACATCGTTAAATACACCCAAACCTGTTTTTATGCGATTTTTTTTTTTTTTTTTTGAGCAATCACGATTGCTTATTGTTCTCACTTGACTGTTTTGATGTGCTATCATTTTATTTTCCCGTCAGCACCCTCGACTGGCTCCTCACGATGCTGCTCTTATAACGAAAACCGTCTCCAGGGTGCATCCATATGCTACACACACGCGCATACATACACAACTACACACGCAAACACATACACACACATAAACACAAACACACACTTAAACACATACATACACACACGCATACAGACACCTACACATACATACAGACACCTACACATACACACACACACCTACACACAACTACCCACACACTCATCACACTCATGCCTACACACAATTACCCACACACTCATCACACTCATGCCTGCACACAGACACAAACACATATGCCTACACACACATACACACTCCCCACCACGCACAAACACTCATACACACAATTACCCACACACTCATACCTGCACACAGATACAAACACACATGCCTACACACATACACATACCCCCTACACACATACACACATATCCCCCCACACATAAACACACATGACTACATACACATACACACACTCGTGATTACGAAAAACATAATTTGAATTCAAGATATCAAAATTCAAATTAATTTTTCTTTTTTCTTTTTTTTGTGCCGTATATTAAAATTTCAATCAGATTGGGATTTAATTGGCGAAATTATTTTTAAAACGAGTGCGAGATCTTAAAGTGATGACATAGCACCCCGATGGGAAGTCACTGTGACCTCCCAAAAGTTCCCCTATTCGGGAAATGTCCTCCGACTACTCGGCAGAAATTATCATCACTTGGTTTATTTTGATTTTGTTTAAAGATTATTTTGTAAGTTTTTGGGTTATTTTCTATGTGAGACATTTTTTATGCGTTTCCTATCCACCGCATAAAAAAATATTTTGTAACTGTGTTGCAAAAACAACTTTTTCAAGCTACTCGTGAAGTTCCACTTTTTTTTTTTTTTTTGCGAGATTTTTTTATGCGGTGCGGTACCTATCCACGCATAAAAACAGGTTTGGGTGTACTAGCATTTGGTCCATGACAGTAAAAATCATTGAGAAGGAATAATAGGTGAGAATTGTGAAGGAATAAAAGGAGGATGGTTACGTGACTCAAGTAACTTTTAAGTTTACCCATTTTGGATCGGATTTTTCATTGTTGCGGAGCTACGGATACCAGAGCAAAGTTTTGGGCTGTGCCAAATTGGTCAAAAGTAATATTTTATTGAATAAACAGATCACGAGCTGCTAATAATTGCTCGCAGAGAGAAATCACCAAATGCGGTTACTTGGCAGAAAAGACAACCACTCAAACACGCACTCCAAAGCTGATGCGTCGTCGGCTCGTCTATGTATTGTGGTCTTACCTCAATGTCGTCTGTATCGCTTCGTATATTCACGCTAGAGACCTTGTGTGTGCAGGTCAGCACAAAACTAAAGACTGCAGAAAACCTTCAAACTTACCACCCTCATGTTTCCATTGCAAGGGTGAACATCTTGCAAATTTTAGAAGTTGTCCAAAACGACAAAATCTCATCGTCTCCTTGAATCGGAGAAATAAATCTGAAACTTGCACCTACCTGGGTCCCGACTATCCATGTGTCCACATCTTCTATGTAGTTAAAAATCTATTTAATTTTAAAAAAAAAAGTAAAAATGGAAAAATTATTATACAGAACAGATTGTTAAATACCATTAATGAATTAATACGAAAAGAAATTGGGACAGTCTAAACTGTAAATGAAAACTTAGGCACAGCTTCATTCTCAGAAACTTATTACATCGTTAAATACACCCAAACCTGTTTTTATGCGATTTTTTTTTTTTTTTTTTTTGAGCAATCACGATTGCTTATTGTTCTCACTTGACTGTTTTGATGTGCTATCATTTTATTTTCCCGTCAGCACCCTCGACTGGCTCCTCACGATGCTGCTCTTATAACGAAAACCGTCTCCAGGGTGCATCCATATGCTACACACACGCGCATACATACACAACTACACACGCAAACACATACACACACATAAACACAAACACACACTTAAACACATACATACACACACGCATACAAACAGACACCTACACATACATACAGACACCTACACATACACACACACACCTACACACAACTACCCACACACTCATCACACTCATGCCTACACACAATTACCCACACACTCATCACACTCATGCCTGCACACAGACACAAACACATATGCCTACACACACATACACACTCCCCACCACGCACAAACACTCATACACACAATTACCCACACACTCATACCTGCACACAGACACAAACACACATGCCTGCACACATACACATACCCCCTACACACATACACACATATCCCCCCACACATAAACACACATGACTACATACACATACACACACTCGTGATTACGAAAAACATAATTTGAATTCAAGATATCAAAATTCAAATTAATTTTTCTTTTTTCTTTTTTTTGTGCCGTATATTAAAATTTCAATCAGATTGGGATTTAATTGGCGAAATTATTTTTAAAACGAGTGCGAGATCTTAAAGTGATGACATAGCACCCCGATGGGAAGTCACTGTGACCTCCCAAAAGTTCCCCTATTCGGGAAATGTCCTCCGACTACTCGGCAGAAATTATCATCACTTGGTTTATTTTGATTTTGTTTAAAGATTATTTTGCAAGTTTTTGGGTTATTTTCTATGTGAGACATTTTTTATGCGTTTCCTATCCACCGCATAAAAAAATATTTTGTAACTGTGTTGCAAAAACAACTTTTTCAAGCTACTCGTGAAGTTCCACTTTTTTTTTTTTTTTTTTGCGAGATTTTTTTATGCGGTGCGGTACCTATCCACGCATAAAAACAGGTTTGGGTGTACTAGCATTTGGTCCATGACAGTAAAAATCATTGAGAAGGAATAATAGGTGAGAATTGTGAAGGAATAAAAGGAGGATGGTTACGTGACTCAAGTAACTTTTAAGTTTACCCATTTTGGATCGGATTTTTCATTGTTGCGGAGCTACGGATACCAGAGCAAAGTTTTGGGCTGTGCCAAATTGGTCAAAAGTAATATTTTATTGAATAAACAGATCACGAGCTGCTAATAATTGCTCGCAGAGAGAAATCACCAAATGCGGTTACTTGGCAGAAAAGACAACCACTCAAACACGCACTCCAAAGCTGATGCGTCGTCGGCTCGTCTATGTATTGTGGTCTTACCTCAATGTCGTCTGTATCGCTTCGTATATTCACGCTAGAGACCTTGTGTGTGCAGGTCAGCACAAAACTAAAGACTGCAGAAAACCTTCAAACTTACCACCCTCATGTTTCCATTGCAAGGGTGAACATCTTGCAAATTTTAGAAGTTGTCCAAAACGACAAAATCTCATCGTCTCCTTGAATCGGAGAAATAAATCTGAAACTTGCACCTACCTGGGTCCCGACTATCCATGTGTCCACATCTTCTATGTAGTTAAAAATCTATTTAATTTTAAAAAAAAAAGTAAAAATGGAAAAATTATTATACAGAACAGATTGTTAAATACCATTAATGAATTAATACGAAAAGAAATTGGGACAGTCTAAACTGTAAATGAAAACTTAGGCACAGCTTCATTCTCAGAAACTTATTACATCGTTAAATACACCCAAACCTGTTTTTATGCGATTTTTTTTTTTTTTTTTGAGCAATCACGATTGCTTATTGTTCTCACTTGACTGTTTTGATGTGCTATCATTTTATTTTCCCGTCAGCACCCTCGACTGGCTCCTCACGATGCTGCTCTTATAACGAAAACCGTCTCCAGGGTGCATCCATATGCTACACACACGCGCATACATACACAACTACACACGCAAACACATACACACACATAAACACAAACACACACTTAAACACATACATACACACACGCATACAAACAGACACCTAAACATACATACAGACACCTACACATACACACACACACCTACACACAACTACCCACACACTCATCACACTCATGCCTACACACAATTACCCACACACTCATCACACTCATGCCTGCACACAGACACAAACACATATGCCTACACACACATACACACTCCCCACCACGCACAAACACTCATACACACAATTACCCACACACTCATACCTGCACACAGACACAAACACACATGCCTGCACACATACACATACCCCCTACACACATACACACATATCCCCCCACACATAAACACACATGACTACATACACATACACACACTCGTGATTACGAAAAACATAATTTGAATTCAAGATATCAAAATTCAAATTAATTTTTCTTTTTTCTTTTTTTTGTGCCGTATATTAAAATTTCAATCAGATTGGGATTTAATTGGCGAAATTATTTTTAAAACGAGTGCGAGATCTTAAAGTGATGACATAGCACCCCGATGGGAAGTCACTGTGACCTCCCAAAAGTTCCCCTATTCGGGAAATGTCCTCCGACTACTCGGCAGAAATTATCATCACTTGGTTTATTTTGATTTTGTTTAAAGATTATTTTGCAAGTTTTTGGGTTATTTTCTATGTGAGACATTTTTTATGCGTTTCCTATCCACCGCATAAAAAAATATTTTGTAACTGTGTTGCAAAAACAACTTTTTCAAGCTACTCGTGAAGTTCCACTTTTTTTTTTTTTTTTGCGAGATTTTTTTATGCGGTGCGGTACCTATCCACGCATAAAAACAGGTTTGGGTGTACTAGCATTTGGTCCATGACAGTAAAAATCATTGAGAAGGAATAATAGGTGAGAATTGTGAAGGAATAAAAGGAGGATGGTTACGTGACTCAAGTAACTTTTAAGTTTACCCATTTTGGATCGGATTTTTCATTGTTGCGGAGCTACGGATACCAGAGCAAAGTTTTGGGCTGTGCCAAATTGGTCAAAAGTAATATTTTATTGAATAAACAGATCACGAGCTGCTAATAATTGCTCGCAGAGAGAAATCACCAAATGCGGTTACTTGGCAGAAAAGACAACCACTCAAACACGCACTCCAAAGCTGATGCGTCGTCGGCTCGTCTATGTATTGTGGTCTTACCTCAATGTCGTCTGTATCGCTTCGTATATTCACGCTAGAGACCTTGTGTGTGCAGGTCAGCACAAAACTAAAGACTGCAGAAAACCTTCAAACTTACCACCCTCATGTTTCCATTGCAAGGGTGAACATCTTGCAAATTTTAGAAGTTGTCCAAAACGACAAAATCTCATCGTCTCCTTGAATCGGAGAAATAAATCTGAAACTTGCACCTACCTGGGTCCCTCGCCCAAAATCTCAAATGCTGTTAAAGAAAAACAACAGGTCCCCCCTGTTTCTCCCAAGTTAAATAACACTGTTCTCGATAAGTTAACAATTACCTTCCAAAATCTCCTGCTTGAACTGCGTGGATAGTGGATTCAAATGTGTGTCTCTGCTATTCACCAGTTTATTTTCTCTCTACGTTTGATGCTACAGAATTTCATTTTCCCGCCATTATTGTCTGTTGAGTAGGCGTGGCTTACAGCGGCGAATTTACGACCGTCCAATGAGCATGCCGCTCGACTATTCCCATCACTGAAGGTGGAAATTGCTTGTTTTCAGCTGAAGTTCCATTTCAAATCCTTGCGAATTTTCATATGAATAATTATTGTCACTCTTTCCCTCCCTTGCCGCTCAATAATTTTTATTATTGATTGAAGTTTTCTTTAGAGACGTGGGCCTAACCTGCGATCTTCAAGATAAGTGTGGTAGGCAATTCTCCTAATTTATTACGTCTAGCTGCTTAACTCTTAAGTTTTCAACTGAGACTGATGAAAAGGGCCATTAAGCTCTACCATCAATGCGCGCCATCCGAATGAAGTCACGCTAGAGGTTGCTCGATACTTAAAGCCTCCATTCGTTTCATAGAGTAAAGAAATTACATAGAGAGGCCCCGCTATACTAAGAAACTGAAGCCGGAAGTTGCACCGCTGTATCCCAAGATCCTTAGCTTCTTGAGATACATCTTGATTCAAAACACTCCATTACTGAATCTCAATTGGTTGTTAATTTAATCTTGGATATCGTTGCAAGTTTATGAGGCACGTTTTCGAAATTGGGGGATATTTCGATAACTGGGAATCTGACTCGGTCGTCTTATTTTTGGCGGAGATAATTTTATTTTGGTAACCCTGCTGATTTATAGTAACCCTATGTGAATAGATGTTTCCGATCTCTTTGTTTTGATTTGCAAAGAAAAATACCTCTCGTGCAGGCGTTGGAGCCAAAAATTGAAGCCAATGAAGAAAGATCGCCAGATTCCCAATTATCGAAATATCCCCCGAAATTGCATTAAAACATGAATTAAAATGCAAACCAATCCGCCAGCTACTTTACACGGTCCCTATGCGAGATTGGTAAAAACTATTCTCGCGAAGCGATCATGTTATCATAATCCCGCTCATCATTGCACCGCTGTAGCCCATAATTCCGGCTTCAATTTCATCTCCTTTTTACCATAGACGGGACCTCTCTATGTATATTTCTTTACTCTATGATTCGTTTGGGATTTTTGATGCAATAAATTATCATTTTGCTTTCATTTTGTAATCACTTTCTAATTTCAATGTTGCCATTACATGTGTAAAATTTTGTCAAATTCTAACAACTCCATCTGGTTGCATTTGTGTATAGAGCAGTGTGTTTGTTACACATGATTTCGGAATTTGTATTGTTAGTCTTTCTAGTTATCATTGGTATAAAATTTAAGTAAATGGCAAGTATTGACCGAAGAAGATAATAGTTGAGTAACTTTAATATATAGATTGCTTTAAAAAAAAAATGAATACGATATTTTGAAGATCTACCTGCACATAGTCTTTTCCGCAAGTGGGATCGTTTTCGATGTCGAATCTGCCGACGAATTCCAGCATAATTAAATAACCAGGTACTTGTTCAATTGTCCATTTGCACTCTATATTGTTAACGTATCGGGATGGATATCCGGGAGATGATATGCTGCCTTGCGACATATGGATTAACCCGCCACAGCCTGTAATTAAAAAGGAAAAATTAACACCAAGTCAGGCGTTTAGTATTAAAACCAACTTAATACATGAATTTTCAAAGGTGTTTTCATTGCATAATGCTTCCTGATGGATATTTTATCACTAGAAAGTCGCCCGGATGAAAATTGCTTCTGCATTTGATCGCAGCAATTGCCTGTTTGGTGCTATTTTGATAGCTGAAATTGTAACCCTAACTCCAGTGAGTGAACCTAAACTTCACCTATAGGTAGCGTTCATTGTTGACCATTTTTTCGTTTCTTCATTTCCCTGAAATGACAGTCGTACCAGTAAAACAGTTTTAAGATACCAGATCCTGTTCAGCCCTGTCACAATAAAACAAATCCCTGCATTTTAAACATTACCAAAATACACTGTCAAATTATCACACCGTAGCGCGAGTTCACATTGTTGATGACATCAGGAGCGTTACTCCGTCATTGGCTGTTATATATGTATGAGGATGCTTCTTGATGAATATTATTATGCTACAAAGTAATTTGGTGTGCGCTCAACACAATTAGTCTTTACTGCAAAATATTTGAAAGTTTAATACAACAATCAAGTTTTGGTTTCAAACGCCGCAAGTAAAAGTAAATTACAACCTCTACCTTAATTATCTATGTGCTAAATTACCGTAATCAAGCTCAAAAAAGAAATACGTCCTTAATTCATTAAAATGATCGCTTTTCTCTAATATTTTTTGATGCAGTGCGGTGTTTTTAATTCCTTTTTCTGCAATTTACATTGCTTATTGCTTTCACAATGTCACTCCGTTCGTTTCTTGCTCGTGTGTTTCTTTTATTATTATTAGCTAACTAATCACATTTTCTATTTCTATTATTTAAAAATTTCTACTAGGGGAAAAGGGGGCAGATGTGAACATTTTTTTTTTCATTTCTTAATTTCTCAAAAAAAAAAATATTATCAATTTCTCACAGAAAACCTACGATTCAATAGTCTTTTCTTAGTGCCATGGAATTTTTCGGATTTTTAAAAAAAATATTTCTTTACTTTATGCAATTTTTGAGCAATCACGATTGCTTATTGCTATCATTTTATTTTCCGCCAGCACCCTCCGCAGCATCACCATCGACCGGCTCCTCACGATGCTGCTCCTATAGCGAAAACCATCTCCAGGTTGCGTCCATGTCCTAGACTTACACGCATACATACACACACCCACACGCACACACACGTGCGCACACACACTCGCACACACACAAGCGCGCACACACACACGCACACACACACATTCACAAACACATACACACACACAAACACATACGCACACATACAGACACCTACACATACACACACACAAACACTTGCACACAACTACCCACACATTCATGCCTGCACAGACACAAGCAGATATGCCTACACACACATACACATAACCCGCCCCCACGCACACAAACACGCATACACACAACTACCCACACACTTATGCCTGCACACAGACACAAACACACATGCCTACATTGAAGCGTACAGTATTTGTCATTAAGAAAATATTTTTTCCGAATTATATAACTCTGCTCACTGTCAAATTTTTAAGTTTCATAGCATGTTATAATCACTGGATGGACAAGAAAAAATCTTATAAATCTAAACAATACAAAAAATATTTTATTACGTAAAGTTTATTCTTGTTATATAGTGCGTTTAAGCTTCATACAGAATATGATGATGAATTTAAAATTATTCTGAACTTCAGCTTTTTGTTAAAAGGAAATATTCTGTCTTTATTTTCCTCGCAAATATTACATACCACTAAATTTTTGGCCAATATTTATTGTTTAAAGAATTTTAAAAAATAAAAATAATAAAATAAATAATAATTATGTAATGATACCTAACAATACATTTACAAACTGATTGTAGCAAATAAATAATTATAAATCTTTACATCTCTTTTAACACTTATAATAAGCCTACACTAATATTTATTTAGCGAAGAGGATATGGTAACTGTTCGCATGTGCCCCTACATGTTGTGTTCGCAAGTGCCCCGTCATCTACCTTAGAACTAATTTTCAAAAATAACGAGTTGTTAATTTAATTACAAAATTTAAACATTGTCATAAATTTACGTGAATGCTCATATCATGAATCGCAATAGTTAAATCTAGCTTATTACTTTGTTTAAAATTTGTTTTTACATGAAAAAGGCAGTAATAAAAGTACATCAGCATCTGCTAAAACAAAGAAACTCACCACAGGAACATAAATTGGCTTCTTGGCTCTGAAAGCTTGGTTAAGAAGTAGGGCAGGAACTGCCACTACTTGAGATTTTTAAAAAAAGCTTTGCTTGACGTTATCCTAGTAAAACATACCATGTTCCTATGTGTTCCGTACTCACATGTGCCCCCTTTTCCCCCATATATACTGGAGCTTCTGCACATGAATTTTCATGATCACTCGTGACGAATGAAATTCACGAGTATTGATGGAAAATATAGTGTCTCTATTAGTAAAATTCCAGTCATTTTGTTTTTTCATGCGTAAAAAAAAAATATTTTTCTTTCTTCTTGCCTCCTTTTACAAAAAAGGAAGTATTGTATTCGCAAAAAAATTTTTACTCAAAAATCGGTCTTAATTTCCATTTTGCTCACCCCCGAATAAATGCTGTTTTTTTTTTCGACCCGACCACACGTGGATATATGCCTAGGAACGTACAGACATCCGAAATATCCATTTTGACGATCCCCGAGTTAATTGCAACGAGTTTTCTCGTGACGTCCGTATGTACGTATGTATGTGCGTATGCGCGTATGTATCTCGCATAACTCAAAAACGGTATGCCCTAGAAAGTTGAAATATGGTACGTAGACCCCTAGTGGGGTCTAGTTGTGCACTTTCCATTTTGGTTGCATTCGGATGTTCCTAAGGGGATCTTTTACACCTTTTTGGGGGGAAATCATTGTTAATTTCGATGTGGTGTTATAATTTGTCAAACATTTGGCGATATATCGCCAAGGTTTTGGTCGCCAATTGTTGTCGCCAACTTGGCGATTTTTTTTTTTTAATTTTTAAATCTGGTTTTAATTTGGCCAATATTGGTAATATTTAAAGAGTTAACCACTGAATCACATTAAAATTGCCAATAATGGGGAAATAAATCTGTGTAAAACGTTTTTTTTTTTTTTTTGGCTTCGATTCCCAAGAAACTAGGGGTGAAAATATTTAGTGTTTCTTTACTTACTCCAATGCGCTATTATCATTAAATTGGCGTAAAAGGAAGTCATGTTATGCACACATGAACTCGTTATACTCTCCTTTTAAGTTATGTGTTTTTCGTATGTTTTATTACTTCTGTATGTTATTGTAACAGTATTTAAATCTTAATCCATAAATTCTGCAGTTCATGTTTTAAAATATAGGTAAGTAATCGATCCGTAAATGACTCTTTCGAATTCAAACGTTGTACTAACGTATCTTAATACGAACAAGGTATACATTATTCTATTTAGAAACGTTGATTTACTAAAGAAGTTTAGTGGATTTTCTAAAATCGAAACGCTTGCCATCGCTTTATTAATGCGTATAAGTTTTCATTTTACGTAAAACACAAATGAATTATTTTACAAGTTTGTTTGAAACGGACTATATTTGAAATAGTTGCATAGTAATATATTAATAGTACAGAACTGATGCTAGAATTCGTGAAGTTAGGCTTGCTAAACTCTGGTTGAGCGTCCTGCTTTTTAGTCACATTGTAATCTTCCACTTTTTTGTGACTGTTAAAAAAAATATGGAAATAAGAACAAGTAAAATTAATACTGAGCAAAACGTATTACACAATGTTGTGACGTTACGCAGAGGGGGAAACGTCACAACATTACACATTGTGACGTTCACACAATGTTCTTTTTAGCATTTAAAAAGATTTTTAAGCTCTTTGGGTGGTTTAGTTAGAAAATTATACCCGTAATAAAAGACCAATAAATATTTTTTTTTTCACTTTAACTACTTCGTTTGTGTGACTGTGACCAGGAAACCATACGTCAGTGTAAAGTGAACAGGAACGTTATGTGACCAGGAAACCATATGTTAGTGTAAAGGGACCAGAAACGTTATGTGACCAACAAACCATACGTAAGTAGTCATGAAACAAATTTAAATACGTAGCAGTTATAAGAGACAAGGGATTTTTTTTTCTTTGGAGTCGAAATCATTTACTCTCGTCCCCTTATTATCGAAATAAACAATTGTAAAGTTGGAAGATATTTTGTAAAAACGTTGCGAATTTTAGCTCGAAAAGGACAGTGAAACAGTCGCTGCAGCTTCATTAACATTCACGTCTGTATTCTAATCACCGCTTCCAGAACCTTCCATTTCTCGCTGAATGTGATGATTTTCTTTAAACAGTTGCCTGATTTTAAAACTATATATTTCTTTACGGGGAAAGAGGGCAAATGATTTAGGCGACAAAAAATGCATTTGACTATAATATTTCATTTGCTTATTTAATTAACTATATTTCATTGTTTCACTTTTTATGTGTACTTCTGGTGAGTCGGTCGTACCTTAATTACTACCAAAATTCTTTATACGTTAAATTTATAATATGAAAAAAAAACAACCTTGAACTAAAACAATAATGCATTTCATCGATGTGGAAAACATTAATATCAGTTCTTACCTCTTTGTAACTCTTTAGTGGACATTTTAAAACCAGGAGCAGTCCCGTATGCATCCGAATGGAATATTACGGATAGTACTTTACTGCTTGAAACAATTGGGATTGGATTCGCAGTTCCACAGAATTTGCCGACTATTGGAGATGCAATGTGGTATCCATCGCGTACCAAAACATAATCCTTGCTGCAGTCACTCTCTAATCGCAAGTCTACGGTCGTCAACTGCAACAATAATTAAATTAATTTAGTTCGAGCTTAGATTTTAAACCCCGCAGAGTAAAAAATACATAAGAAAAAGTTCCGTCCAAAACAAAACGAGCGTACTTTCCTGTATACCAATATCGACTTTCTAGTATCTGATCAAAATTCTCAAAATTTCCTAAAATAACGAATTATTTTATACCATATTTTTTAAAAATATTTTAAGCCGATTTCTAGAAATAAAATATGCCTCGCTCATGTAAAGAATTAGATGTGTAAAAAATAAATAAACGAACAAATAAAGTAGCAGCGTCTTTTAAACAAAGCAGCAAATACATTTTATTTTACTGCAAAAAAAAAAAAATCTGTAGCCGCTTTCAAAAAGGAAAAAAAAGAATTGAAATTAATAAGCTCAATAAAATAAAAAAACATCATATTCAAAAAAAAAAAAAAAAACGTTCGTTTTTCCCTTGTTACCAAATATAATTTAAAAAATGAATTAATGTAATTTCAAAAATAAATAAAAACAGTAAAATGTCAACTAAAAGAAATAATTTTCATTGTCAAAAAAGAAATCGTCTGCGAATATCCTTATGTAGAAACATAAAGGACTCCTAATTTCTCAGCCAAAACTCCAAAACTGAACACAAAAATTAAAACTTCAGAGTGAAAATAGAAACAACTCATATTAACAATAATTATTTCCCAGTAAATTCCAAAGCAGCGGGGCCGGAGTCAATCTTATTTTTGGGCAAAAGAGTCAGATTCGGAAGTCGAAAGATTTTAATTCAAATACTCGGAGTTGGAATCGGTCATTTTCTCTTAGAGTTCGCAACTCTGCCGATGTTTGCGGAATCGGAGTAATGTCTAATGAAACATGGCGTGGCCAAGTTCCCACTCTTTACGATCTCACAATACTATATTTAGAAAATTATAACAATATCTTACTTGTACTTCTTCTCCCTCGGGCACGTTGATCAGCCAATGACAATCTGTGTTGGGTGGATAACCATCGGGATATCCCGGAGATGAGATAGTTGCATTTGTTCCATCGAGTATTCCCCCGCAATCTAACAGTGATAAAAAATAACAAACTCTGTATCCACAATCCATTACTTAAAATAATATAAAAAAGAAACTTATTTAACTGTCACTGAGTTGATTGAAGTCATCAGGATTTAAGGCTAAACATAAAAACCTAAAACAGTATTACAGGACTCTTTTTTAAACAGTAGTAGAACATGGGGCAAAGTGCAATAGCGGGGTAAAGTGAAATGGTGAAATATTTACTCTGCTTTTAGCTCCACCTATATGGTATTATTTTAACTATAGGGTCATTCCATAGTGACTAACGTAACATTCGCAGCTGATTTTCTTACTCTTTTTACCTACACCGGGAGTAAAAACAAATGTTTTTTGATTTAATATGCAGATTTAAAATGTACAAGGTGACTATTTTTCAATTCTACCAAGAATTTGAAACAAAATAAGCGCTGGCAGGTATTTTATGCCAAAAAAGGCATCGTGACTAACGTAACATTTTTGCAACCCTCAGAAACAATGCTTATGTTACGAGGCAAATTTTTCTGAAAGTTACGCAAGCATTTAAAATTGGCCGATATATTTGTAAGAGGTAAACAGTCTATTTTAAAAAATATACTACAGATTTACTACACTTGAATCTTTTTTGGCCCTTAATGGTGCGTTTACGGAAAACTGTGTGTGACTAACGTAACGTGACTAACGTAACCATCGGATAACAAGCAATGAATGCATATAAAAAACTTTTTGTAATTAATCTTTTTCTCTTATATTACTTTTACACTTTTTAGGAACCTCCTTTATGTTGTAATAAGGTTCTTTCTTTACTTTTTTTCTGTATTAGTGTAAGAAAGTGAATGGAAGGGTTCAGTTCAATTAACTCAATTTGAATGTGCGAAAAAAAAATTAATAAATGAATAAACAAATAAAAAAACTGCTTTTACTAACTGAATAACCTCTTTTTTAGCCAATTGAATTCTAAATATCTCGCTTTTAAAAAGTTAACTTTATACAAGTTGATAGTTTCACCAAATTCTAGTATTCTGCCGATATACTAGTTATCGTCATAAGAAACTCCGTAGTACTTTTCAACGGCATATTATTTTTTAAGGTATACTGATTCATTGAACGAATAGTGTTGTGCGTCCTGAATTAAATTGTAATATTGAAAAAAAATATTCAAACATTTTTGCAGAATGAATTTTAATTAAGGATATCACCGCAAATGTTTGAATTTCTAAATAATCATTCTTGCATTTTCTGAAATGTATGGCAGCAGCGCTTATTCTCACTGTATCATGTAACATCTTCAAATGTTTTCCCCCCAACGAGCTGCCATTACTTCATTTTAATAATAGGTGGAGATGCATTTTCAAAAAAAAAAAAAAAAAATAGACGTTCTTCTTTGTTAAGACTGTCTTTCTATTTTCTTAATTATTTAACTTGGATTCTTGTGTTGAATGTACATTCAGCAGAGTACATATTTTGCTTTAGTCACCTTTTTTTTTAATAATAATTCTTTAAATTGAAAGTACATTTTTAAAGACCTTTAAAAAAGTATTTTTCTAAATAGACAGAAGGTCTACAATGTAATATTACTAGTATTGTTCACCATTTATATTTTTAATCAATATAGAATGCCAACTTATTCAAAATTGTTCATGAAAATGTACATTAAATTAAATAAGTTTTAAATAATAGCAGTCATTTTTAAAATGTGACGTTAGTTACATGCAAGCTGTTACGTTAGTCACAATAATTATTTTATATCTACTGATACTAAAATAAATATTTTGCACCTTTTAAGTAGATATGACACAGATGTAAGAAAATAAAAAGTGCTGTTTGGTTCAATCATCCGGCTTAGTTTTTAAGCAGAAAATAGTACATTTTCGTGACTAACGTAACGTAAATATTTTCAGTGAAATAACCAAACTAATTAAAATACTTATCTTATAATGTATGCAAAAAGATGAGTCAATTTTATTGGGCCAACATCTAATCTTTTAGAATAAACATAGTTCTTTTAAAAATTTACAAAAAATTTTACGTTACACAAGAAAACTTAGACGCCTGTTTTTAGCGTATTTTAAGCCTTTTCTACAACCTCGCACGTTTACAGCCAGAAGAAAAATACCGAATGAAATTTTTGAAAACTGTTACTGGATTTACGTACTAGAAAGTATGCTGAATGAATTGATATGCCACATTTAGGGCTTTGTGGGAAAAAAAAAAACTGAGGTTGAGGTTGACATTTCTATGGAATGACCCTATATAGTACCATATGTAGTCTATTCCAGTCAGGAAAAAAATACCGCCGAAGATTAAAGCATTTAGTAATACAGGCAATATTAAAAAATTGATACTCATATTGAAATATTTTGTTGTAAGTCAAAAAATATTTTTGTTCCTATAAAATGATAAAATTCTTGTTATTAACGTTTTAAATATTAGTTGAGATCTCCTAATATTCAATACAGTATTAATTTAATTAATATTAAGTTTATTTGTATTTTAAATAAATTGTACAACCAGTCAAGTACATATAGGGCAAAGTGAACTAGTTTGTTTCATTTATTCATTCAATCATTTAATATAAATCATTTACGTTTTCATACATTAATTCATTTACATTAATTCATTTAGTAATTCACTTACTTATTCATTCACTGACTTATATTCTAATTAATTCATTCTTTTACTCGCTCAATTATTTTTCTTCATACATTAATTGAATTATTCATTTAATTGTTCGTTTATCGTTTCATTATCATTTCGTTTATTCATTCTTTTGATCAAAAAATGTTTTGTAATCGAATAGAATATATTTCATTGGAAAAACATTTTATTTTTCACTTTGCCCCATGAAAACAAAAGAAAATTTTCCACTTTTTTTTTTTTTTTTTTTGAAGGCTCAAATTTATTGCCAAAAATAAAAAATACTGTTTCGACGCAAGTTTTATTATGAAATACTATGTTCTTTCTTTATGTGCTGTAATTTTCAAAACAAATTTCCGATTTGTTCATTTTGAAAGAACTCAGTTATCTTAGTCGTTTCACTTTGCCCCACATTCCCCTACCATAGAAAGTCCTCAGATGAAAAGAATAGTCCAGGAACTCTAAGAAGTATACTAAGCTAATAAGGCATAGGCAGTTTTTTTTCCATCGGTAAACCAGTTTATAGAAATTATAGCACTGGAGTTACCTCAATATGACTAATTAGTTTTTGTCTAATGTAATAAAATGACCTTGCTGATGCTTCTTTAACATTGGCAAATGATACAAATCCTCGGGGGAGCATGTAACCTTAGAGCGCGTTTCCCCAGGTGGCGGATCGGGGAATACCTCCATCGGTTTATCCGATGGGTGGTAGGAGAGAAGTCAAATACCTCCGGGAGGACCAACAAGTGCAAGTCCAACTGTTGGAATGCTATAGCTTTTGTAAATTAAATCTCAGGATAACACGGATATTAGGAAAAATTATTATTTTAGCAGGGTAGTGGAACCTTGGAACAGCTTACCGGAAGAGGTGGTAATCAGCAAGGGAGTAGATAGTTTTAAGAGGATTGTAAATTGATTAGGACCAGCCTAGTTGGGCCCAGAGCATCTTGCTGGTCGTCACTTTTGTATTTGTAACTGAATCTAATATACATACGAGGGTCATACGGAAAGTAGTACCAGTTTCCGCCGCATGAGGCGCTGACGACGCGAGTAGCCTCCGGTCAAGGTCAGACCGCTTCAGTGGCTTGTCTGCCTTCTGTGTTGCAAGTTCTGTGACGCTAGCATTGCCTGTGTTGTTTCTGTGGTCGTTCATAATGTTTAAAAAAATTGAGAACGCCGCCAGTTGTGAAGTGATGGCTGTGATAAAATTTCTCAACGCAAGAAAGGTTCGGCCTTGTCTATTGTCTGATGGCGTCATTCTCCTCCATGACAATGCCAGGCCTCATGCAGCGGGGATAACACAACAACTTCTGCAGCAATTCAAATGGGAAATATTCGACCACCCACCGTATAGCCTGGACTTGGCCCCTTCAGATTTTCATCTCTTTACAAATCTTAAGAGTTTTTGGCGGGAAAAAGATTTGACAGCGATGAAGAACTTAAAGAAGGCGTGACTACGTATTTCAATCGGCTGGCGGCGGAGGAATATGACGCTGGAATACAAAAACTCGTCACACGTTAGGACAAATGCTTAAATGTGCTTGGAGATTATGTGAAGAAGTAGTTTAAGGTATGCTCTTTTCGATAGAAATTTTTACATTTGTTAATATTTACTTCTGTGTCTTTATTTCACAAACGGGTACTACTTTCTGGATGGCCCTCGTATATCCGTGCTTTTTAGAACTAACCATTTGAGTGCTGGAAGTATCATCTCTGTCTAGATAGAAATTTGGTTTACATGGACAATCCAAGAGACAAAATTTCAAATCGAGACAATATTTCAACAACAGTTAAAAAAGGTTCATTCTTCACTTACTGCTGACGTTGTATGTTCCTCGTACCCCTCGGACAAGAGAAGATAAATTGGCAACCATTCGAAGTGTTGTTGAGACAAAAGGTGACGTCATTAAAACAGGTGCCGTATAATTCCCACAGTAGCGCGCTAAGTAGTATCTCTTCACTGCAACATAATAATTATAAAAATGACAATCATAATAATTGTGTAGTAAAAAAACATACATTTTATGTGAAAGAAATACAATGCAATATGCTCTTACCAAAATTTTCATTATCCCAAAACCTGAATGCAAAAAGGGGCCATTCATTAATTACGCAGAGATGATTTTGGAAAATTTTGACCCCCCCTACCCTATGTAAGCTTGCGTAAGATTTTTCAACCCCCCCCCCCCATTCTTTCGTAAGATTCCATCTCGTTTTCCAAAATAATAAAATACCGAATCTTACATACTGGAATCGTTAGTAAATTCACTATTTTATTAAACCTTTTGTGCAAAGAAATACTTACTAAAAAGTTGGGAGGTGTCCTTCTCAATTAGTAATGTTCCCACGTAATGGTCATCTCTAGTAATATGTAAGGCAACACCTCAGCCATATTTGCAATGTATTTCAAGTTTTACACAAACTGCCGAATGGCAAACCTCATTGTTCAAAAGTAAAAGACGCACGAGATCGTGTTCGATAGATTTTTAATTTAGTTAAGCGACGACTTCTTCATGTGTAACAACGTTATGTGTGATGCTTAATAAAGTGTGATTGATTTTTATAATATAATGGAGTCAAATTTATATACGAAATTAGGAAGTTGTTTTGTACCTTCCAGACTTAATTAGTTGGAATCTAGACTGAATGTTTTTTCCACATTTTTTTTTTGTTTTTGTTTCTGATGCGGTATTAATTAAAAATAAAACATGTCATACATTAAGCGATTCTTTTATTACATTTTACACTATTCATTCTTTGTAAAACAAATGAAAAGCAGCACATCCTAATATGTTTTTTACCTTCCAGACGGAAATGAAATATGATCCCTTCCGAACTACTTGACCGCGCAATTTCTAATGTAAAATATCGACTTGGAAAATATAACGTAAGAATGAGTTTGACCCTCCCCCCCCCCAAATAAGGGTATTAAGAGATCCCCCCTTTTTCCTCGAGACCCTTACATAATTAATGGATGACCCCAAACGATGTTACTCTATTGTTAGTTGTTGATAACAGGTTAAAAAACCGTCGAAGCATCCAGAGCTTTTGGAACGAGGTTACTCATGTACCGAGAGGTAGAGATATTTTAAGAAAGGGTACACGTGCTTACCCAAGGAAAATTAAAAAAACTACGTGTAAAAACGAATTTGAAAAAAATGTGTATGTGGTATGAAATTTATGGCACCACCAGTTTGCCCAGTTTAGTGTTAACGTTCATTTCTATGAGCTATTGGGGGCGCCATGGAATCCTTAGTAAAGTGCACGTGCATGCCTATGGTTAAAACTGGGGTAGATGATTTTTTTTTCTTTCTAATGAGGCTGCGGTAAAGGTAGTGCCTTTTGCAGACCTAGTGCGATCTCCTGGCCTAGCAATCACTCTTTCATGTGGTACCACTATCAGTGGGATGCCATTGGCAAGAGAATTTCGATGCCCAGTTTTCCTACTAGATGGAGGCACCTGGGCTCTATTTGATGTGAAACAGCACTAGGAATTTAATTTTGTCAAGAGATACTCCATGCCAAACGAGTACTCAAGGGATCTTTTACATGCCGCGTAATCATACAACATGGCCGCTGTGGATTTTCCGCATCTTCGAAATTCACCGATGAAAGCCAGGACCAAAACTGTGCCTTTGGGCTTAAGAGACCAGCATTTAACCACTACACCACTCTGTCGGTTAGATAAGATAATTTAGCGGAAATAATATTTCTCGATTGCATTGGTCATTAAATAACAACACTATTGGGCCATTCCACGGAAAACGGTCATTTTGTCCTGCACGTAACGCCTCATATATTTCATTAAAAATGTTACTTTAAAATGGTAATGAAAAAAAAGTTGTTGCTTAAAAAATTACAGACGCATGTCTTAGATTTCTCAAGTTAAATATTTCGTCACTACCTTTTCAAATTATTACTTTTTAATTAAATGTGTAAACCGTCAGGTAAGGGACAAAGTGGTTACTTTTTTATAAAATGATTCTATTACTCTAGATGAATTTGGGTTACTTTCGTGATTTACGTACCTGCTTAGGCAAAATCTGCGGAATCATCAAAACCTTCGATTTGCACTCTTAGAACTAAAAAGTTAGAGAACATGCATGTAGAACTAACCAAGCAACCGATATAGAAATCTTACTTCCTGTAACGTAAAGTCCGCCGTCCATGCAGTAGTTCGCCATCACACCAGGAAGGTCCAGGAGATCGAATTTGAATACTAGAGTGCCATTGAAATTTTCCTCATCTACCATTTTCCAGCGGCAGTCGACGAAAGAATCACTTCCAGCTGGTTGGAAAGTCGGAGTGCTGATGTTCCCACTTGGAAGAGGTAGGAAACCTCCACAAACTGAAAATAAACAAAAGAGATAGAGAGAAAAAACTGGTTAGTCTCTTCTAGGCCGTGGTGGCCTTATGGTAAAGCATTGGGCTTGGGGTCGGAGGATCTCGGGTTCGATCCTCGCTGGTCGAAGATCCACCGTCGTCATTAATGGATGACTGGGCGAAGTTAAATATGCTCGTGGTCACAATGTCCTCCAAGTGAAACGATACCTCTGGGGGTGCCAGACCGGAAAGTTTTTCAGCTCCTGGCCTGGTCCTAAATTCTCGAACTGTCCATTAGATGGCAACACCATCTATTGTGTTGTCTTCTGAAGGCAAGGCGCCTGGCACGCAGTCCTTCATAGTTTGAGGGCCAGAGGTCCCTTTGATAGTAGATAGTCTCTTCTATTGAACTTTTAAATAAAAATGTTTACACGTTGATATAATTATTTCTCCTTAATAACACCTTTCAGGCCTGATGTCTGCTAGAACCCCTTGAAAAAGACAGGCCGACTTATCCGGCATTTTGTTTCCAAGGCAGCTTTGGATCCAACCTTGTTTCCATTACTTATAAACACGCAAAAAAATTCGCTGGTTGTTATGCCGTAAAACCATTGATTAAAGTTGAGTTAAATGTCACTTAAGGTAAACCTAAAAAAGATAACTTTATTCAAAAATTCAACAAAAGTTTTTCGGGAAATATTTACTGTAATGGACCCAAATTCCACACAGTATTGTTTTTTAATTTGATTAATTAAATGTTCTTCAGTTACAGAATAAAATAATCAAATACCAATCAGGCAACGCATCTAAAGCTTAGACACCAGTTTTCTGCAACTAGACTTTTAAACAAATATTATTCCCCCCCCCCCCGACAATTTTAGAACCAAGATGTCGGATGAGTGAGTCAGCTCCCCTTTTATAGTGGCCTTAGTGTCTGCTATATCGGACATGAAATTTTAACAGCTGCTAATCATGTAAGAATTAATTAAATTACTTGATTTTTTTTTTGTAGGGTTGACTCTTTACATTCTCTTTTTTATTATCTAGCCCTATGCAAGAATGTTTCGTTTTGGGATCAATAACATAGGGATTGGGAAATTAGGATCGCACGCTTTTCCAAAAATGGATTCACGTCGCAAAAGTGAGGTGGTTCCTCCACCTCCCCCCCCCCTGATTTTTAAGAAAATATATTTTCTTTTATTCATCATTTCAAATGCTTATATTACGTTTTATTACAGTTTGGAGAAAATTTTTCAATGAAGTTTGTGTAATGTTTCACGGTTCTTTTTAGCTAAAACATTTAATTTAAAATGTATTGCACAAAACATAACTCTACAATCTTGGAATTTTGTAAAAAAACTACTCTTTCTCATAGTACTCTGCCTGTCAAATAAGAAGAAATGTTTAACTATTTCATAATTTTGACGATACGATAGGGGTTAAGCTTAATATACAGGTAGTTATCAAAATAATGGAAACACTCTGTGACAAGTGTGTTGGAATCGCTACTCTGCCATAAATGTTCTGTTGATAAAGGTGCCGTCTGACTCTAATCACTCACACTGGTGAATCCAGATGGTGATTGAGTTCTCTGGTCATCTTTGCTGATATTGTTTGCTTTTTAGACAATACAATCCTCTTCAATACCGTCGGTTTCTACCGTAAGCTTCTCTTTCCGTCTACTATTTTACTTTGCCGAGCTTGTCTTACCGCGCTGCGTGTATGCTGTCATGACTTTAGATACCGTACCTCTAGTAACACCAAAAAGTTGAGATGTTTCAGTTACACTTGCTTCAGCTAGACGCGCTCCAACAATTTGGCCTCTTTTAAAATTTGAGAGGTCCGATATTTCACTCGCTTGAAAAAAATCCAAGACGTTCAGAACTTCAGTTAATCTACCATGTACTACCAGAATATGTACATTGCTATTTATAAAATAAAACCATATATCTAGTTTTATTCTTTATTACGTACGAAGCACATTTAAAAATGTCACTTTTATTCACAAGTGTTTCCATTATTTTGATAACTACCTGTAATTACATCATTATCTCTGTCAACTTACTATTTAAAGTAAATTGAAATAGGATAAAAAATAAAAATACTTATCGAGATGTGAGGAAGTGAAAAGCAAAGGGATGTAAGGGGACATTTTCAAGTTTTGAGTAAAACGCTTTTAAAGTTGCATGGCTCGGTAGCATTCATTGAAATTGTTTTTTAAATCATGTTGTATAGCAGCACTTATCTGGGCTAATAGTACTATCTCTTGCCCCACACACACACGCGCGCGCACATAAATCTGAGCAATAGGAAACATCCGAAGAATATTATTAATTGGTTCCGTCTCTTTGAAACTGTGTTGATCGAGACGACAATAAAAGGAATTCAAAGGACGGATACAAGGGAGGCGCCCCTCCCTTGAGAGACCCTGGATCGGCAATTTTTCCAAATTGAAGTCCTGATACGAAAGTGTACGCCATCTTCGATGACGTCAAGGAATGGAAAGGGGTTCGAATCTCCCTCCCGGAAACTTTTCGAAATTCAAGTTTCCGTAGGTAACCAAAGGTAGTCATTCATTGAAATTATTTTCTAAATCATGTTGTATAGCAGCATTTAGCTGGGCTATTAGTACTATCTCTTGCCCCAAGACAGAGAAGGGGTTCACCTACCATTTGTAATGGTTTTTTCCAAATTTTTAATTTTGGCACTTACATCCCTTTGCTTCTCACTGCCTCATGTGTCTTTGACCCTTGATCATGTAACTTTGAACGAGTTCTTACCTGCTGGTTCATCAGTCGTGTACGTGAACGAGAATCCTTCTCCGGCGTTAAAGCCGTTATGGAAAAGGGCCACGTTCAGGTTGCCAGAAGATGAATCAATCTCGTCCGGTATGGTACTTCCGCACAACTTAGGGATGTTCTCTCGAGATCTTCTCCAAAAAGTTACGTTATATATCTTTAAAACAATATCATATTTCAGAAAGTGCTTACGACATTAAAAAAAAATTATGTTATGCACTGGTGGACAATTGCTAAGGACGGATGGCAATGGCTGTGTTAGCAACCACAAAATGGACGTCAAAGAAATACGGAAATTAGCATACGTGAGGAATACAGGAAGACGTGCTGTGTGTATGCAAATTTTGAACTCACGATATTATTTGTCTTGTGATCGTGCTGATAAGCGAGATAAAGTATCTGAGGACCGTTGTTGTTCAAAGGTAGAGTTTGTTGGGAAAGAATCAATTGACGAACTTGCAATTTTCAGTATCTTTTCCTGACATCACTTAGATGATTTTACGGGTTACCGTATTCTTGGCAAGATTGAAGAAGGACAAAAAATAACAGATATATCTAAGGAGTTCCACGTCAGCCACAGTGTCATTTCGAGGCATTGGAAATCATTTCAAACAAATGGAATGTGTAGTAAATATCTCAAGGGAAGTAGTGCACGCAGTACGACGCCTGAAGAAAATAGGTACGTTGTGCTGGTAACAAAAAGGAGTTAGCGCGGTACATCTACTGAGGAAACAAAGCAGTTTCTTGAGGCTACTGGCAAGCGAATACCCCGAAAAATAGTACGCAAACGTTTGCATGTAGTAAGACTATTAGTCTGCCGGCCTGTTGTGTCGTCCTATTGTCTACAAGTCAGCGTTCCGTCCGTTTGCAATGGCGTCATCAGCATTGCATTCGAAGGAAAAGTCTGAACCTTGAGTACTATTCTCAGATCAGATGAATGAAGGTTCAGTCTGTCTTCTGATTGTGCACTACAACTATGATCTGGCGTGAGAGTGGAACTGCAGACAGTCCGGTAAACATAAAATAAAAGGACCAATAGAAAATGGCGTGGACTGAGATCATGATCATCAATTGCTGTACGTCACTCATGTGCGTCCAAAAGGGACTATAACCGCCTAAAGTACATTAAGGTTGCTCTGCTGATTTATGTTCACATGTTCCATGGTGGAGTGGGTGATAAATTTGTTTTTATGGATGACAGCGCTGCATGTCATCGAACAGTTCATATCCAGGAGTGTCTAGAGAGCGATGATATTCAACTCATCGGATAGCCAGCACATTCTCCAGATCTAAATCTCATTGAAAATGTTTTGGATGCTTTGGGAAGGAGTCTTGCTGCTTGACAATGCCAATTTTTCTAGTTGGGGCAATTTTTCTTGAAGGTTCCAGCGACATAACTGGCTTCAACATGGGATATTTCTCAATTCTTCAGAAAGTTTGAAGGTTTATTTCAGAGAGGTTACTGACTTTTAGCGGTAAACGTTTCTGGTTTTTCCAAGATATGTTACCGGCAAAAGTTAGGCACGTCATCTGCCTATTATTTCTTAAAAACGTATCCGAATCGCTTTTACAGTATAGAAACAGTAAGGGCACCTTTTAATAAGGAAAATGCAACAATCCAACTTAATGGAATAATTTGGGTTTACGTTCGTTTACATTGCAACCTGCACTGGAGTATTATCACCTTTGAGCTAACAAACTTTACACTTTTAACATAGGAGTAGGTTTAAAATTCTGCCAGCAGGGATCCGCTTCTTTTTCCCTTCTTGCGGAGTTTTCTTATCACGGTTTGAAAATACCTCCAATGAATTGGCTTGAAACCGAACTCGAAAGGTGTGTTTTAACACGTTATTGTTGAAATTTACCTGTCAGACAAATGTTTTAAGAAAAAAGAAATTCCAAATAGGAAATGAAATTTCATTTAATCATAGGAAGAGCCGTTAAAGAGTTGAGCTTTACGCTTTGAGAAACGATGAAAGGTAGAAGGATAAGAAATCTGCATTCTTGAAGTAACGACCTCAAATCAAGTACACTGTAAAAAAATTCCGACACGTTACCGAATATTTGTAACGTTTCGGGATTTCAATGGTTTTTATCCACTTCCTGGAAAAACCAAGTATCATTGTCAAAACGCTTCCTGAATTGCGATAAATTGCACGAATACAGATTTCTCACTGGTGTGAAAAATATTTTTAGCTCCCAGTTTAAAGATTAACTGAGCGTATTTATTAAATGTGTCGGCTTCAGTTCAATTACGGCCTGTCTAGACTGATTAAGCGCCCAAAGGGAGCGAATAAGTTTATTAGACTACGTAGTTTTGCAAGAATTCCAGGCGAGTAAAATTTTTGATGCTTACTTGCAATTCTGGCTTTGCTTTGGCCATGTTTGCCTTAATGGAACTTCCGTAATAAGTCAATAAGGTTGCCAAGCTATTTTTTATACCTACCTAAGTTTACTCTAATGGAAAACATTCCTGGTTGGTTTTTGCAAGATATGTTACTAGCAGAAATTCGGCACATCAGCTGCCTATCATTTTTCAGGAACGTTTCTGAATCGTTTTTACGGTGTAATCGCATACAAGGTGTAATATCAGAAAAACCTGCTTTTTAAGAATTTCAGCAAAAGGTGTCAAAACATGTGTTGTAGAAAACCACGTGACTTGAAATCTTTGCCTCAGCTCTAGGATAGGTTGTTTATATTTTAGTGGTAAACATTTTTAGAAAAACAGTTTTCAACAAAAAAGTGAACTACTCAAAAATACAGTGTTTCGCATTCATTCGTTAGTATCTTAAACACGTCGGTCGAAATGTTTGATACATGATAAAAAATGATTCATACAAATTAATTTTTGAGTTTTCGTTTTGAGTATATAAGAATAATATAATTTCCCTTACTTTGAGGTAGCTGATACATGTTCCAGTGGATTCGTCTCTTGGTAGGTTGAAAGCATTGAAGTTTATTTTTATTCTTCTTCCTTCCGGGGCTTCAAGCCTCCAAAAGCAGTCTCTGGAGCCACTGAGAGCATTGGGGTAGTTGGGTGAAGTAATGACACCTGTTGGACCTTCCACCATGCCGCCACATCCTGTGGGAAGGAAACACTATACTAAAAGGGCTTTATTTAGCTATCAAACCCCTGCTGTAAAAATACCCGTATATCCAGTGGAAAAACAAAGCAAAATTTTGATTAAAATTTTACTTGCCATCGTCAAAATTTCCATCCATTATCATTGAGAAGCCTTTTGCAGTATACGCAGAGTTTGATTTGAACTTGACATAAGCTTGCGGGCCTGGGATGCTGAATATCAGAGAGCGGTTGCCTCGGCTGCCGCACAAAGTTGCAATTACATCACCTAGAAAATATGAAATATTTATGTTTAATTAAATCATGAGTTCAAAAGGTCTGTTTTCAAAGAATGGTGACACATGGTATTTTACATATTTAAAAATCTTAACAAATAACGAAAATGATATTTTAGAGAAAATATTTTCAATTTCTTTAATTTTTTTTTTTCCTGTCCTTATTCTTACTTAAGAATTAATACGTAGCGGTCGTCCCGAAATCTTCGTCTATCTAATGAAATCTTGGATCTAACTTATAACCGTTACTACAAAATTATGCTATTTGCAAAAGTGGGACAATTTCGATAATTAGGAAATTGGCGAACTTAAATCATTGGCCTTACATTTTTGGCACGTATGCTTGTGCGAGGAATATTTTTCCTTTGCATGCGTAAAAAAAGACTTAAATTTCTGAAACAGAAAAAAATCGCAAGGAGCCATGACAATTGAGTAAAGAAATTGATAAACGACCGAAATTATATATATATATAAATTAGAATACCACTGTAGTTTCTAGCATTGTATTTCCAATTTCATTAGAATGTGACAAATCAAAAAATTAAAAAAAAAAAAAATCTTAAAACGATCACAAAAACGAATGTTAAATTCGTAAAAAAAAAAGAAACTGAATCAGTTCTTATGTTTGGAAGATTCATTTCAAAAATTAAGGTTCGAAGGTTATAAACATTTCTGAAAAATATATCAGCATCAAACGTCCAGTTATTTAAAACAATATATTGATTAATCGAGGTTTCTTCTATAGTTATTGCAAACCTATCCTAGCAGCAACGTAATACTGAGATTGGCATCTGCGTAGCCTTCCCAATACTGCCATAGTTTGCCCCAAGAATAGTTGTTGTGTTAACTAAGCAAGAGCGACTGCTTTCACTCCATGTAGAATATAATATTCTTTGCCTCTTTGAGCAAATTACCGACAGGAGTCAACTGTCTACCCAAAAAGAGCAAAAAAAAAAAAAAAAAAAGAAGATTACAGCACCTTGAGCATCAGTATCTCTGATTTCTATGTAGTCCGTGTCATGGCAGTCTGTAGCCGGGGGCGTGTCCAAATCGGTGACGTTCAGAACAATGTGGTATCCCATTCGCATTCGCAAGAACCATTCACATTCGACGCTGCTGCCGTAGTTTTCGGGATAATTGGGGCTGGTCAGAACATCGTAATAAGAATTGATTGTTCCTCCACACTGAGCTAAAAGAAGACAATATGGATAAATCTTCATAAAAATAGCAGTAGCGTCAGTAAAGAACATAAATATAAGGGGCATTCAAATGAAACTCCGTCACTAGTGTAAAGTAACCGTAATGATTTTATTAACACAAAAACAGTTGGCAAGACTGCAGGCACATTTATCCCTTACCGACGTTAGTCGGTCGATTCCATCTTTGAAGAAGCTAGTAGGCTGCTGTCGCATGTAGGCCTGAACCTAGTAACACACTTCGTCGTCCGTTGTGAATCGATGTCCACGAATAGCTTGTTTCAGAGGTTCAAAAACATCTGATTACTGAAACATCTGACCCACGAAAGTCACACGGTGAAAGGTCTGGACTGTACTGTGGATGTTCCGGAATTTTCCCCTGAAACTGCTGCAATTTCGTCGTCACTGCATTGACCGTGTGTGAGTGCCTTTGGACAACATACTTGGTAGGGTGGTTCAAAAAAACGTTTTTTCGGCTAAAGTTCAGGACATCTCCTATTTTTTTTAAGATTTATTAATAGTATTATGTTGTTGAAGTGTTAATTTCTTACTCAAATTTTAAAACGGTGCTCAATGACTCCTCAACTTAAAATTAGCCACAGCATAGAAATTGTCACAAATTAGAAATATTTAATTTCCCTAGCTATTTTGTTTTTGTAAATAATTATTTAATTGCAATGTACATGCATAATACTCGTGTATATTATAATATGTAGCGTTGTTTTTTCATTTCAATGCATTTTTTTAACCGTGCTCCCCATACTGATGAAATTTGTGGGAGGGGATGGAGCACAACTCTTTCAGTTGAAATAGGAAGCTAAAATTCTTCTAGTATACTGCTATCCACATGTCTAAAAATATTGAGGGGTGTCCTGGTATCTAGGGAAAACTTTTTTTTTACATGTATTTTTGAACCATCCTAATGCATGGTCGTTTCGACTTAATGGCCCGTCTAAAGTTCTGTGAAATAGCCTGATAACACTGGACACTGATGGTGATTACCCGTTCCAGGAACTCGACAAGCAGTGGGCCCTTGAGGACAAAAACAAACACATCCGCAGTGGACGATAACTTGTGTGACCAACTTCTCTTCGGTGTGAAACTACTTTCGCTGTGCAACATCAAACGTTGCGCATGCGTCAGTCTCTTTACTAAAAGATGGAATCTCCATTCATGCAGTTACGTGATACCCTCTAACGTGTAATGTGAAGTTATACGCATTGACTGCGTTTCATTTAAATGTACCTTATATATTAAAAATCAAAGGAGTATTCAACTGTAAGCAACTTACAACTTATTACCAAAACTTTTAGCTTCATTTTACGAGTTAATTCGCCTCATATTTGCGAACTTCCTAACAAAATAATTTTAGATACCAGTGTAAAACTAATCTCAGCTTTAACGGTAGGGAACCTGCGTCCAGCTTGGTCATGATTATTTATGATTGATGAATTCAAAACAAGAGCTAAACTGCAGCCTCTGTATGCCATAACAAGACTTTCTACATGCAATGCAGGCAATCGTGGCTTGATTGGTAAGGCGTTGGAGTCGTAACTGAAGAGTCTAGGGCTCGACTCCAACCGTTCGAAGATCATCTGCGTTCATTAAGAGTTAAATGTGTTCGGGATCACAAATTCCTCCAAGTTCTCATTTCAAATCAATACCTCTGGGAGTACTGGATCAGAGGTTGCTCGATGTCTGTAGCAAAAAACAGAGCTTTCCTCAGGGTGCTTTCCGTTCGGCTAAACCTCACGTAGTGGTAGGTACGGATGACCCTGGAGAGTTGGTATATTTTCAAAGAAGTATTATTCAAAATCATTAAAGCCTAGTCATTAAGTTGTTCCGTAGTATTTTTCTTTAAAATTTCATACACAGTCAAACCTCCCAATAGCGGACACCGTTAGGACCAAAGTTCTTGTCCTTTAACAGGGAGTGTCTGCTATTGAGGAATCTGAATTTACGATGGCATTTTAATTTTGCATTTTAAACCTACAGATACAGTGTATAGTTCTAAATTAAATGAATGAGTTCAAGGGCGCCCATGTGCAAAATTTTCAGGGGAGGCTCAAAAGTTTTCCCCGTGGTTTAGCAGAATATTTTCCCCACGGAAACCGAATTCAGTACTGATTAGAGATATTAAAATTTGACATTTTTAATAACTTATTCATAAATTGCTGGAAAAGAAAATTTATACATTTTTTCAAAGAAAAAAAGCACTAAAAGCAAGGAAGTTCTCATTTCTAGGGGGGAGGGGGGCTTGAGCCCCCACTTGCCCTCCTATATGTTTTCCCTTATTGAGCATTGCTTATATAAGTGAACTTAACTAATAAGTAAATAATCCGCTGAATCTTTCGGGAAAGTAAAATAGGAAGACATTTGTAAATTGTTTCCTCTAGCTGAACAAAACCAGTCAAGCACAATGGAATCAATGTCGTTGATTTTCAGCACCTTTTTTGTTTTAGGTTGTAGCAAAATGTAGCGCAATCGGCTGTTTTCACTCAATCTGGCAATCCTAGGCCAATTCCAAATCAGACTCTGGTGAGAAAGGACGCGGCGCTGACGCTCGTCTCCCAAAATCTAGTAGGAGGGGGGGGGGGGATAATGTTAAGTTGCACAAGAGTATTTTTTCTCTCTCATGAGAAAAAGGGGTGTTAACCTTCTTATCGGTACTGGTAAGCACCAGAACATCGTAAAGGAGTAGAAAAAATGCTTGCCGCAAAAGCAGTGCTGAGAAAAATCTTACCAGACACAAAAAAGTAAAACGAAACTCGGCTGATTTACTGTCCGCTAACGAGGAGTGAAATACATTATATGCCTATCTCGAGGGTCTGGGGATTCAGAAACTGTTCGCTAACGGGGAGTGTCTGCTATCTGGGAGTGTCCGTTAAGGGAGGTTTGACTGTATATGTTAAAAAATGACTCTAAAGTTAAAAAAAGAAAGAAACTGGTTCTTGCATTACAACAATTTACAAATTTTAATTTGAATACATTTTGAAATCTAAGCTCTAATCATATCAAGGAAAGTAAAGAGACAGCACTTCCAAAAAACAATTTGCAAAAGTAATCACACGTACAATTTTTAAAGACTTTTTCGCATGTTATAATGAGTTCTAAATCTCTATCATGTTTGTCTACATAAGGCACTTAACATTAGTGAACTTACCGATTCTTACGGTGCCTTTAAATCCTGCTTCAGGTTCGCCAGCATTAGTTACGTAATGCACTAATAAGGCACTTCCAGTAGTCATTGCGCTAGATGGTTGATTATGACCACAATATCTGTGCAGCACTGCAGCCATTTCTGTGCCGCCATCAAATAGTTCCAAGTATTCATCTTGACAACTTTGTGGAGAGAAAAAGTATTTGTTAAAAAATGTAACTAACATTAAGCAACAGAGTGAGTGTATCAAGTTACTGTCTGACGACTAATGAGATGGAAAGGTAATCATCCGCTCTATAAGCAGAAATGGAAGCATCTATTGGTTTACGAGGCAGGTAGTTTGTTCGTTAGAGAAGTACTTGTTTTTAGTAGTAGCTGTGTTCCTAATGATCTATTTAGACGCAGTTTTGTAAAAATGAAAAATTTTTCATCGCAATATTTTTTTTTAATCTAAACTATATTACATATATATTCTCACCATAAAAATTAACTTATGCATTTTTTACATAATTTGGACTAACAAACTTTGCTTTTACAAAACCGAAGCGAAACCTAACGAAATTTAAATATTTCATTTTATTTTTGTTATTTAACTAGAAACTATTTTTGTTTCCTTTTAGTTTAAACTTTGAGAATGCAATAAATTGATAGTGACACTATGAAACGCGTGCATCAAAATTCTACCGTTATTTTCCAGTCTCCCCTCCTAGGTTTATTCAGATGGAATCGTCCTAACTTGGTCACTTGCCAGATTCCATGTCTTCCTTAGGCAGACTGTATTTAGAGCCACACTCTTTTTTTTTTCTTTCTGCAGAAATAGCTGTTTCTTGCACACATTTCAAACTATTTCAAATAACTATAATACACTTAGAACCATGTGCCTTTAATAGATGCTCTGAGTAGATTATGAGTGCGTATTGTTATACCTTTTTTAAATCATGAGCTCTTAGTAATTTTAACAAGTAGATTTCCTTACGACACAAAGTATATTAAAACTGGGATTTAATTTTCTCGTGTTTTTAATTGAGGGAAAAAAATGCAAATGACACATTTGACACAGTTTACTGTTCTAAATGTATTAAAGTATATCCATTTGCCATGTTTTATCGATGTAACAATTTTCAGCTACATTACGCAGTAAAAAATAATAATAAATACAAATTTGTCATATTTGCACAGTTTTAATGTAGACTTTTTAAATATGCTGAACAAGGAACCACACGAATAGTGAAATAATGAAAAACGTTTGAATAAATAATAATTGAAACAGCATTTCCAGACAATTCGCTTTTGCTCTCGTCCGCCCGATATCGAGATGTAAAGTCTTAAATTCCGCTGAAATTCCAAGAAAAGCTCCAAACTTAAAGTCTTGGCGATAAATTCATTACTCAAGTTCACCGTATGCATCTCTACAAATCTCACTGAAACTCGCTGAATTTGGCGACTTTTCTTAAAATTTCGGTAAACTTTAAAGACTTAAGACCTCATATTTCAATAAAGAGGACACGGGGGCAAGTAGTTTATGCGTCCATAAACATGTTTTACAATGCACTTTGAATTGCTACAATTTTTTTTCATTATTACACTATCGTGTGGTTTCCGAATGATAACTTTTTTTTTGCTATTCACTATTCGACTTCAACTAGTGTTTGTTCTCCTTCAATAAAGTGAATTTATCTTAATATATAAAAATCTTCTGTGCGCACGTTTGTCACCATAAGGATTTTTAACGGCTGGACCGATTTTGATCAAATTTTTTGTGTGTAATTAGGTTGTGGCAAGCATGGTTTCGAAGCGCGATGGATCGAATCCGAAATGTTTTTGTTAATTAATTAATTAGTTTAAACATTGGATGGTTATATCTCCCAAATGATTAATATTTATTTTAACCTATTGTTGAGCGAGAACTGAAATAAATATTTAACTCGTTGCCAAAGGACAATAAGAAAGCCAACTCTACTTTTTGTAATGAAATTTCTTACTGTTACATGTCAATTGAGAATAGATAAAACGTAAAGAGAGAGAGTGAAGCTTTCATTTCTCTCTTTCTTGAAAGCAACGATTTTAGGTGCCCTGATAGATTTTAAAGTAAAGTACTGGAAGGTTCACGCAAAACGTGTGTTCTGTCGTCGTAGTTGAACGATGTGACCGGATCGGTGCTTTTGGTTTCCCTAACCAAATGATCAGAAAGTTCCGTACCTAGCAACATTTGTTTCTCAGCTGAAATCCATCTGAATTTTGGCACCAATGCCAAGAATACTTTAAAGATTATCAAACTAATCAGTACATTATTAAAGGAAAAGATGATGGAATTTAAAGACGAAACAAATTTTATTTTCGTCCAGATAAATTACAACAGGGTAGATCTGTACACAAAAGATCAGTGCAGTGGAAGATCTTTATCTTTAGTGGAAAGAACAAATTAGGCAATATATGAAGCTTAAAAAGTTTTCGTTCAAAAGATCGGACTGCTAATCCGTCGGTGTTGGCTTCGCTCACTGATCGGCTGGATTACAGTAACGTGGTGAATTTTCGAATTTGGCTATAAACAATAGTGTTGCGTGATCATTTGTTTACATTTTAAAGCTACTGTTAATGTAATTCATTGAATTTTTTGTTTATTTGGCGAAATATTTCAAATTGCAAATAATTGCTTTTCGTTTTTAAAGAGTTTTTAGTCATTTTAGTCGAAGAATGTGTTTATTTTACATCGGGAGGAAGGGGGAAGGGAGATATGAGTGACTTTCGCTTATTCAGAGAACTGGTTTTACCGTTATCATTTTTTTAAACGATATCCTATCGATTGTTTTATTCTTTTTCATATGGGGATGTTGCAGCGGGATTTCCAGTTTGTTCTAGATGGGTAGTTAGTTTTTCACGTTTAATATCTGAGGACGCTTTTTATCCTTTGAGTAAGGCTGAAGGAATAAACCATCAAATACAGGAGAAAAAATGGTTTATAAGACAACTGCTCAGTGGGCGTAAGATAAATCAAGTTGTAATAAATGTACACATTCTGACACCAAGCAGCTTAAAACATTTTCTTTTTACTTATTTTTTTCAACAAAACGGTTCAAACACTTGATAGTTTATTCAAATTTTTTAACTTTTCAATTCACAAAGTTTGAACAGAACAACGTCTGTCGGGTCCTCTAGTACTGCAATATATTTTAAAAGCGTTATTTCGAAACCAAACATTACACAACGCATCCAGCGTCAATACGATGTAACGTACTAAAAACTGCCTCTAGAATTAAAAAAAAACAAAAAAAAAAAAGGAATCTAGTCATTAGGATAAACACGGGCAACTGCTGACTACCATTTTAAGGAGGGAAGGGGGGGGGGTCATGATGAAGAATGGATCCCCCCCCCCCAATGAACGAACTTACCCTTTTGGTACTGAAAATATCTGAAACTGCTTCGGGGTCAATTAAAAACACCAAATCGGCCAGGAATAAGACACTTAGTAGAGCATAAACGTTACTAATCAATTTCTTAACTAATCAAAAGAAGCAATATTTCAAATACTTACTTTATTCAATTGAAAATATTACTGAAATCGTTTACATTTAATTCATCAAGTGCTTGACCACAATGTGAACTGATAATATTGGCAACGGTTTATGGGGGAGGTTATGACCGCCATGACTCTCCCCTTGCATCCGCCACTGAATAAAACTTAAGTATCTTTATCTAGTAAAGGAAAACTGATGCTACAATCTGCTATTACGAGGCGTGTTTTTAAAGTAAGTTCCGTTTTTATATAAAAAAGGAACGAGTACAGATAGAGCTAAGTAATTTAGTGCACAAAAATCTACCACCCTTACGCTATTTTTCGACATTGCTCCCGTGATTTTCCAAGCCTTTGTCATAGCGTGGCACAGGTTTTTGCATACCTATTCGTACAAAGTTACCGCCCGTTTAGTCAACCATGAGGACTCTTACAAGGCTTTGGCTGGAGCGTTTTTGAACATCCTCTGGTCTGCCCTCACCTCGCTCGCAGCATCTTTCATTTGTTTCGGCACCTAAAGTCTTTCCAAGGTGGTCTGTGGCACAACAGCAATAATGAGCTCAGAGAACATGTTATCCCATGGCTGACTACACAGGCGGCAATTTTCTATGAATAGGTATACAAAAACCTGTACCACGCTATGACAAATGTTTGGAAAATCACGGGAGCAATGTCAAAAAATAGCGTAAGGATGGTAGATTTTTGTGCAATAAATTTCTTTGCTCTATCTGTACTCGTTCTTTTTTTATATCAAAACGGAACTTACTTTAAAAATACGCCTCGTATTATTTTAATGCAACAAAAATCAAAACAAATAATGCATGTCTTGCCTTCAATCTTCGAGTTGAACCGAACCATTGCTTCGGTCACTTGTCTGGTCCGTGCTAATTCTATCTTAGCCACCAGTTTGTTTGGCACTCTTGACTTCCTTAAGAGGTTTTCCATCTCCAGCTCATGAGTGTTAATAAGCACAAAACTGCAGTTTTCGGCTGAAAATGACCGAGCTGGCGGTGTATTTCTGCTTTAGCCCTGGCTAATGGGCCGGTAATTTACTGAATATACCATGTCTTGCCTTCAATATTCGAGTTGAACCGAACCATTGCTTCGGTCACTCGTCTGGTCTGCGCTCATTCTATATTGGCTACCAGTTTGTTTGGCACTCTTGGCTTCCTTGAGAGGTTTTTCATCTCCAGCTCAGTCACTTTCCTATGCCGGGCTGATGAGTGCTAATAAGCACGAAACTGCAGTCCTCGGCTGGAAATGACTGAGCTGGCGGTGTATTTCATGTAAATAATGCATGCTTTAAAAAGCACTTACTTTGGCGCCAAGTGAAATTCGTTTTCAAAATCCATCCTCATCCTCGTTCCCGAAGGAGATACTATTACCCACTCACATTCGAGATCATGTGAAGGGGGTGAGGGGTAGTTAGGGGACGAGATTTCCACGTACGGTCTATCGTGTGTGAGGTAGATTCGTCCGCCGCAGCCGAGAGACATTTCCGTGTAACGAAGGGTAAATACCTGTAAAAGAAGTGTGAAGGAAGAGTAAATTACAGTCATATTAGATTATTTTCAAAGAAAATGATGTAAAAAAAATACGCAAAAAACAGTCATACTACCAGAAAATCTCTAGGAAATTGGATTTCCATTAAGTTTTCTAGTGCAGCTTCTACTTAACAAAGCTGTTATTAAAGTAAAAAATATAACAACGTCAAAAAACACAAGTTGCAGATTACTGCAGACACGTGTTTCGGCGTTACCAGGAACGCCCTTTTCAATGCAAAAGAAATGAGCTTATGGATGAAAAGATATCCGACAAAAGCCAAGAGCCAGATAAGCAAACAGCTTAAAAAATTAAAAATAGGGATTAACAAAGCAGTTTACTTTTCTTACTTTACTTTTCAGCACAAAGGTATTTATTGCTCCTAAAGCTGTTGTTGTTATTTAAGAAGAATCTGTAACGTTAGTAGGAAAGTTTCTGGAGTCCCTGATTCCTGGAGATTTTCTAGTTGCTTTTGCTGTTTGTTTTACAGTGTAGGATAACAGAAGTCGCAACTAACTTCCTCTGCACCCCCCCCCCAAAGAGACACAAACGATGTTACATTTTATATAAACTGCCGTATTAGGATTGATATTTATATAAAAACCAAGGGCTGGGGGGGGGGGGGACTGAAGAAGGAAAAAGTTTTTCACCTCTGTCTGCTAAGTGGAATCTACAATTTTCACGAACTACTCTAAGAATGTACTTCCCAATGTGACAGCTTCGACAACACCAGTTTACGTTGCGAGCACACACACACACACAAAGTGACTTTCAACAATATTCAATCTTCCCCGCAGATTTGTTTTCGATGAAACTTTTTTCATTCTGGAAAATCTTTAGAGCAGGAATTAGTAAATGGAGGGAGCAAGTCCAATCACTGGCTCAGCAAAAGCAGAGGCTAAGACTCCAAGTCACGTGACTCAACAACGACGAATGGTTGACCCGTTTTGCGTGAAACTAGCGAAATAAACCGGATGGTATGAAATCATACACTTATCATTCTTTGGAAAAAAAATTGATTGGTAAAAATGTCTTCACCTTCTTATATTCACAATTTTCCTTTAAGCTTCATTTTGACTGTAATTGGCCATAACAGGCCCTGATGACCGATGTGCGGCCCGATATGCTGCATTTTCACACTCTAACCCTTCTTTTGCAAAAACCCTCCAGAAAAAAAAACAATTATGCGTATGTTCATAAATAATCTCAGTGTGCCCTGAGTTCATTTTCCAAGTTTTAGTTCGTCTTCGTCTTTGGTTCACAAGACATTTAATCTTTTTTTTTTCTCAAGAAGCTCAGTAAATGCCACCTTATAACAAATATACCAAAACTAATACTCGAAAAATTGCTTTCTCCGTTTTTATCACGCACTTCAAGTGTCATAGATTATTTCAAAAACCAACTTTTAATTAAGATGAATCAAAAGATAGTTACAGGTGGTCTCAATGTGCCTTGAACAAACGCCACCTGAACGTAGAGCTCGTTGGAGCTTGTCTCGAGAGCCGTCGATGGACGGTTTCTCCCGCAGTATTTACCATTGCCCAGGGGAGGAGAGAGGGCTGAACCACCATTTCTTAGCTAGAAGAAAAGAAAAAACAGTATTTCAGAACTGAATCCATATAAATAATATATATATATATATATATATATATATATATATATATATATATATATATATATATATATATATATAACCTCGATACCTAGTTAAAATTTGTCACTCACTAAGATCTTCCGTTGCCACTTCAATTCAACGACTAACCAAATTACTTTTGTTAGACACAAACTATTACGAGTATCTCGTAACAGATTTTTTTTTACCTACAGTGGCTCCCAAAAGTGTTCGTACACTGAAATTTTTTAGTAAAACCAAAATAACGCAAAATTGAATTCGAATATGAAGTCCAATTTTTTTTCTTTCACACCATTGCTATGTCATTCTAAATTAAACCCTGTATTCTTTTAAAAATATTGATGGATCTTCTTTTTGAAATGGGTCAAAAAACGAAGAGACAGAAATCATATGCCACAAAAGTCATCGTACACTCAAATATTTTAGAATAAATTCATGGTTAAAAATTATCATATGTCGTTTTTTTATTATTTTTGCATTGTGTTGACCCTTAAAAGTCATTTGGCTTTCATTTTTTGTTTATTTATTCCTTAATACTGTGCTTATTACTTTAAAATGGCTGGTATTCGTAAAAAACCACAAACACCATTCGAAATTTGAATTTTTTCCTCACAGTAGCGATAAATTGGTTTGAAATGTCTCTAAATTAGTTAATTTATTCCATTCTATATTAAAGTGCTTGATAAAATGCTTTAAAGAAAAGAATCGGACCGAAAACAAGATAAGAAAAGGGCAACCGGCAAAATTGACAAAGCGCGATCGGAGATTTAACAGGAAAAAAAATACGAAAAAGACACATTTGAGTGCTGTAAAAGTTTCTGCAAAGTTAAATAAAAATTTTTACATTTAATTTTCACGTAAAATTGTTCGCCAAGTTCTCTGATTAGCTGGATTAAATGGGACCTCTTCCCACAGAAATTTTCTTGGCCATGCGAAAAACAGAAAGCTTACGCTTTTCGTCGCAAAATCAATGATAAATAAGCTCAAAACGTTTTGAAATTACGTCTTAGTTACAGATAAAAATGAATTCAACATTTTTGGTCAAATTTTTGACTAATTGTAAATAGAAGAAAAACTAGTATGTTGTGGCCATCACGAAACTTTCTTCTATATTTTTCCTTTTTTTTCTGATCCCTCCCCATGCTTGACGAGGAAGCAATATTCCCAACAAAAACAAAATTACACATGCAAAAACTTGACGACTATCCCAAAGTCTGAATTATTGCAAAAGCAAAGCAAAGAGCGAAAATTGAAAGTTATTTTAAAAGCCTTGCTTGAATTAATTACAAATATTTTATTGGTTAACAAACATAAAATGGCAACAGTTAAAAATTTTAAATCATTGAGATAATATTTCCGATCATTTCCATACAATTAAAATCACGAGAAATACGCAGACGACAATCTATTACGATTTATCTTTCTTATTGTTGCATTAATAAAGCTATTTTTATTCGGAAAAAAAAATCAACACCTCTTGGAGCGATTGGCGCCAAAATTGAACCAAAGCCTGTTTCAATATGGATTCACATATATTCCAAATTTCAACCAGAACGTAGCATTACTTCTTGAGATACGGCACTCACAATGGAAAAAAAGAACGGCCGATTGCGCTACCCCCTTTTTAGCTGTTGACACCAAAATAAAATCAGCTCTTATACCTACTAAGGGCTACTTGCCGATAAATTGTTCTTTCATTCCGTTCATTATTTGTTGAGATACAGCAGTCACAATTGACGACAAAAAACGTTCTATAGCTCAACCCCCGTTTGAGTTATTGACACCAAAATTGAATCAGCACCTGTTCCTGTTAATGGCAACATATGGACCAAATTTTGTTTGATTCCGCCAGTTACTTCCTGAGGAATAGCAATCACGCGTAACTCAAAAAACGTCCCATTGCTCCACCCCCCTTGGAGGAATTCGCGCCAAAAACCAATGGGCACAAGTTCACATAGGGGCACATATGTGTACCAAGTTTCGTTCGATTTCATGCGGTAGTTTTTGCTGTAGAGCGGCCACAAAAAACTGGTCACACACAGACGTGACACACACACATACACACATACATACACACACACATACACACACACAGACAGACAGACATTTTCCAAAAATAGTCGAAATGGACTCAGCACACCTAAAAACGTTCGAATCCGTCAAAATTCGAAATTCGAAAATTTGCACGAATCCAATACTTTCTTCTATATATTAGATATAGAAGAAAGTAAAAATTAAGAACTTAGTTGAACCAGTTAATCACGACGGTGAAGGTGTTCTTGTGTGAGGGTGCATATCAGCACCTGGACTTGGTAGTTTGGAATTTTTTGCAGAAATAATGAATCATGCTGTTCATTTTAATATTTTAAAAACCAATTTTAAACTATTAGCCAAAAATTTGGTTATCGGAAACAACTTTGTTTTTTATCAAGACAACGATAAGAAGCTCACGGTTTTCAACGTTTGCGTCTAGTGCCTCAAAATGGTCCAAAAGTTTAGAAAATACCCCTTCAATCTCCAGATTTGAACTTACTGTAACATATTTAGAGATATCTGGAGGCTAGATTACGAAAATACGGCTTTGAACCGAAAATAGAGCTAGTAACAATGACTCAAAGTGTGGTTGAACACTTACTCAGAAATTACGCAAAAAAAGAAAAAAGAATGAAATCTATTCCCAAACGTTAAAAAGGTATTATTGATACTGCATGATATTCTGCTAAATAATAATTTAATAAAAAGTTAGATTGTTCAATAATATATAGACATTTTTAAAAGTGTACGAAGACTTTTGTGAAATAAAATTTCCGGCACTTTTCGGTTTTAGATTTTTAAAAAATTAAGTTTTAATATTTTTTTTTTAAAGTTATGTCGTTTTGTTCAAAATTGATCATAGATCTTATAATTAAATACCTATTCCGAAATATTAATTTTAACTAATGGATAGGGCACTATTTCATTGAAAGTCGTAGGTGTACGCACACTTTTGGGAGCCACTGTGTATCTCCATTTTCGGAGCCAAAACTTTTCGAACTTTGTGGGGAGATTTCGACATTTTTGAAATTGGAGCGGTAGTCAAATTTTTGGCGAGACTATTCGTACTTTGATCTTGGTAACAATCACTCACTAAGATTTTCCGTTGGCACTTCAACCACTAACCGAATTACTTTTGATAGACACAAACTATAACGAGTATCTCGTAACAGATATTTTTAAAACTATTTCTATTTTCGGAGCTGAAACTTTTTGAACTTTTTGGAGGCATTTTGACATTTTGGAAATTGTAGAGGAAGTCAAACTTTTGGCGAGAATACTTTGATCTTGGAAACCCTGTTGCTTAATAGTAACCCTATGCTTTAAGATTTCAATTTTTTTTTTTTTTTTTGAGTATTTAAAGGATTTCTCGTGCAGGCATTGAAACCAGTGGCAGACTGCTACCCTAAAAGATCTGGAGGCTGCAGGCGGTCCAAGAGAAGGTCTGGAATCGCAGATAATTCTGAGCTGAGTCTCATCTTTATTCGACATAAATTACCAGAGAGGGGTAATCAAATTTTTAAAAAGAAGCATTCTTTTACAATTTCAGTTGGGAAAACTTACTCTCACATTTAAGACATTGGTATCAATCAGACGATTTTTTCTGTGTATGATGGAATTTGTTTGGAACTCCCTATTTAAAAAAAAAAAAAACCTTGCTTTATATTTAGAGACGTACCGAGTAGCCGAGTACCGAGTACTCGGCCTTTTACTACTCAGCCGAGTACCGAGTTACCGAGTACTCGGCCTTTCACTACTCGGCCGAGTTACCAAGTACCAATTATGTTTTATGAAGAACCACCGACACACATGTGATGAATTTTGAACTTATTGGAATAGCAGTATAGACCTCCTTGTCCATATAATAGTTTTTAAAACTAAATTCCTGCTGAAATTCAATTTACGCATTATATAAACAATTTTGTTTGTGTCAAAAATTTTACAAAAAAATTATTTTTAAAATTAAAAATAAATAAATAAAACGTATGATTAATCAAGTTGGAATTAAAACAAACTTATACCAATGAATTATAGTTTTATTCCGCCAAACATAAATAATTTTAATACAACAAATGTGCAGGAACACTGCAGACATGTGTATCTGACCCCCCCCCCCCCCCGTTACAAGGAACGTCTTTTTCAGCGCATAACATGTGAACTCAAGAATGTAAAGACATTCGACAAAAAAAAATCTGACTTTTGTCGGATGCCTTTAAATCCACGAGCTCCCATGTTGTGCATTGAAAAAGGAATTCCTTGTAATGCCAAAACACGCGTCTGCAGTGTTCCTGCACTGTGCTTTTAACGTTGTTTTATTTCCTTTTATTTTTTAAGCAAAGGTATTTTCATAATTTTTTATAACTAATTTTTGTTTGTAACAAAAATCCATTTTTAATATAGAAATTCCATATTTTCTATACTTTTTTTTGCATAATTTTACATAAATAAGTTTTATCAACTTTGGGGACATTAAAATAAAGATTTAGTCCATTGAAGCATTACAAACTTCATTATTCTCAAAATTTAAAAATTGACTTATAAATTTTAATTGTAAATGATTGCAAAATATAATGCTTGCTCTTTTTTCTTTAAATTTTAGTATCTGCCTTGGACAATATTCAATTTTTTGCAATTACTCGGTATTGGCCGAGTATCTGATCAGAATTTGGCCGAGTACCGAGTACTCGGCAAATTGGCCGAGGAGGCCGAGTACCGAGTAGTTACCGAGTACTCGGTACGTCTCTATTTATAATCTTTAAAATAAATCTAAAATACAATTCCAATTCTTTATACCGTGTTATGAGAAAAATTATACATTTCATTCTATCTTGAGAATACAGCCGATGTGTTTACTATCTTAGGCAATGGATACGTGGGCCATCCGGAAAGTAGTACCCGTTTGTGAAATAAAGACACAGAAGTAAATATTAACAAATGTAAACATTTTTATTGAAAAGAACATACCTTAAACTACTTCTTCACATAATCTCCAAGCACATTTAAGCATTTGTCCTAACGTGCGACGAGTTTTTGTATTCCAGCGTCATATTCCTCCGCCGCCAGCCGATTGAAATACGTAGTCACGCCTTCTTTAAGTTCTTCATCGCTGTCAAATCTTTTTCCCGCCAAAAACTCTTAAGATTTGTAAAGAGATGAAAATATGAAGGGGCCAAGTCCGGGCTATACGGTGGATGGTCGAATATTTCCCAATTGAATTGCTGCAGAAGTTGTTGTGTTATCCCCACTGCATGAGCCCTGGCATTGTCATGGAGGAGAATGACGCCATCTGACAATAGACAAAGCCGAACCTTTCTGGCGGCGTTCTCAATTTTTTAAAATATTGTGAACGGCCACAAAAACAACACAGGCAATGCTAGCGTCACGGAACTTGCAACAGAGAAGGCAGACAAGCCACTGAAGCTTCCTGACCTTGACCGGCGGCTATTCGCGTCGTCAGAGCCTCACGCGGCGGAAACGGGTACTACTTTCCGGATGGCCTTCCTATATTTTTAAAAATAGCAATTCCTGTATGCATGAATTAAAAAATTATTCTCACTATGAAATACAGTGAGATCCCTTTAAAACAAACTTCAGAAACCGCAAATTTAGTTCGCTGTAACGAAAATGTCATTGTCCTCTCTCGCCTACAGAAATCTCGCATATGATTGAACCCGGAAGGTTTCTATCCCCTCTCGCCTAGAGAAATCTCGCATGCGATTCATTCATAGTGACAGCTGTATGCCAGTTTGGCGAGATACGGTGTGAATAGAATTCAAACACTGTAATGGAAATTAAATCGAGATTGAAAATTTATTTCTTTGAAACAGGTATTTCGCTGTATTGATATTTTTACTTCCTTTTACAAAAAAGGAAGTATCGTATTCGCGAAAAAATTTTCACTCAAAAATCGACCTTAATTTCCATTTTACTCACTTTCTAAGTGCCTAAGAACGTATAGACACGCGAAATATCCATAATGATGATTCCCGAGTTAATTACAACAAATTTTCTCGTGCGTATGTATGTCGCATAACTCCAGAACAGTAAGTCCTAGAAAGTTGAAATTTGGTACGTTGGTACGTAGACTCCCAGTGGGATCTAGTTATGCACCTCCCCTTTTGGTTGCATTCGAGTGTTTCTAAAGGGGTCTTTTGCCCCCTTTGTTGGGGAAATCATTGTTAATTTCGATGTAAACTCAAGTTGTGTTACAATTTGTCGGACACTTGGCGATATATCGCCAGTCTTTTGGTCGCCAATTTTTGTCACCAACTTGGCGACAAATTTGGCGATTTTTTTAAAATTTGGTTTCAATTTGGCCACTGTTGGTGATATTTAGAGAGTAAACTATTGAATCACACTAAAATTGCCAGTAATGGGGAAATGACATTAATTTGGAGTAAAAGGAAGTCATGTGATGCACACATCAGCTCGTTATAAAGGGATCTCACTGCAGTTCGCAATATGTTAAAAAATAAAACCTGCTACGCAGCGATAACAACTTGCCATAATGTAGTTATTACTGCAGACGCCGTCAGACTCGATGTTAAAGTCGTCAAACGTCACCTGAACCGTTCTTCGTTGCCTTACGCTGATGATCCACTCACACTGGAAGGATTCGTATCTCCGCAACGAATCAAGCAGCGGGTGGATGACAGAGCTGTTCAATAGACCACTTGTTCCAGTTATACGGCTGCCACATCCTGAAAGAGAATTTAGTTAAGCTGATTATTTTAACACAAGTAAAGAACACTGTAAAAATATTCCGAAACTGTACTGATTATTTCCGGGGAACGTTGCGAGATTTCGCGGGTTTTCACCTATTTCCCCGTAAAAACAAGTGTCTTTGCAAAAAAGTTTCCTGAATTGCTTCAAGATGCACGAATGCACATTCCTTACAGGAATGAAAACTATTTTTAGCTATCAGTTTAAAGATTAACTGAGTGTATTTATTAAGTGTTTTATCTTTAGTTCGATTACGGCCCGTCCAGGCTGACTAAGTTCCTAAGGAGAGCGAATAAGTCTCTTGATAACTGCAAGCATTGCAAGCAGAATACTTTAAAACAACCGCGGAATAACTTCTTTCTTAAATATTTACTTAGATTTTCAAAACATAAAACTTTCTTTAGTCCCATTTTAGTGTATAATTTCCTTCTTTGCCCGTGCCATTGCATGGACTCTTTTCATAGGAATGGTAGCGTCTGACTGGAACACCTATTTCATTAAGTTGCTTCGACTATACTTTTGTACATTAGACAATCTCCCACAAAACAGTACTTAATAATTTTCAGGACACTTTGCAAAGATCGCAGAATAACCTCTTTATTAAATATCAACTCCTTAGATTTTTAAAATATGAAACTTTAAAAATGTTCTTTTGTCTCATTTAAGAGTATAATATCCTTACTTGACTGTGCCGTTGCATGAAATCCTTTCATAGGAATGGTAGCGTCTGACTGGAACACCAATTTCATCAAGTTGCTTGGACTCGACTGTTGTATGTTAGACAATCTCCCACAAAACGTGTTGTTCAATATCCACTGATCGGTGTTTGAATTTTGCGCTGCGGAGAAGAAATAAAAGTGAATGTTTAAGAGTGTCCATCATTTATTTTCCTGAAATTGAGTTGATAACTAAAGAAAAAGTAACCACTTCAAGAAGGTAAGAGTAGCGCAAAAAATGTTTTTTATTTGCTGTTCAAATTGAACAGTGATTGCACAATTAAGAGGAATTGATTCAGATATTCATTGAGCTTAAAAACTAGCATTTGGTACAGAACAATGCGAAACATTTAAATTGACACATGTATAATTATGTTTTCAAAACCGAGTTTCTGCGAGACCGCTTCAGGTTTTTTTTTTTTTTTTTTTTTTTTTTTTTTGAGGGGGGACTCGGTAAGTTAACACCTCTAATCAGTGAAAAAAAAAAAAGTCTTTTTTCGTCGTTTTCCTTTTGAAAATGTTACTATTGGCAATTCATCTCACAAAAACTTATAACCTCATAGAACTTATTAATCTCTCTTTTTTTAACCTGGCATGTTGACGTCATTCCCAAACTTTCTTATACACCTATCTTATGAATTTATATATTAAAAGTATAATTGCTCATGTAATCACTGCTACAAAATTATGCTCTTCGCAAAAGCGAGAAGATTTTGATACTGCTAATGGGTGATGTTAATTCATTGCCGATAAAAATGTGGGACAGATCGCTTTCTCGGGATTTGTTTTTCGTTTGAACGCGTAAGCAAAGAATAGGGAAATATCTATTTGCATATGGTTTAAATAAAACAACAGGATAACCAAAATAAAACTACTCGTGCAAAAATCTGGCGACCGGGCCAATTTCCGAATTGTTAAATCTCCCTCATCACAGCTATAATTCTTAGGAAAGTATTTAGGATTTGTTTTCTAGAAACAGGTATTTTTTTCGCAGTGAAAAACCTATTATTACGGGTGAAGTTCCGAGTAGTGGGGAAAAAATTGTATTGGAAGATTTTTATGACATTTTGTATGAGTTTCGGCATTGAAGTTAACCTAGATGCTCTTTAATTTCGTATCTCCGTTCATTTTAATATAGTCCATCAAATTAGTCACGACTATGTGCTGAAGAAAACTAATAGCAATTAGTTCACAGTAGTAGATAAACTTATTGAATATATGAATTTTTACTCTCTTAAACGAAAAAAAGGAAAGTACTGTTTTTTTTTATTTAAATATCTCACTCAGATTATAAAGTAAATTTTCATTTTATTTGCCTTTTAATTCTTCCTTAATCAAATTTTAATAATTTCTTCTTGGTGTTCATTCTTATAACTGGAAAATCTCTCGTCAAGGTGTGACGGGTGAAAATTGCTTCTACATTTGAACGAAGTCATTACCAGTTCGGTGATATTTTAATGGTTGAAATTTTAACCTTTACTCCCGCGAATTAACCTTAAACACTAGTAGATAGCGTTCATGGTGGACCACTTATTCGTTTTTTCATTCTCCTAAAATGACAGTTTGACCAGTAAAAGAGTTAATAAGTTACCGGAGCCAGCTCAGCCGAGGCCTTCGAGATAGGAAGGCCTAGAGCCCCTATAAACTGGAGAGGCCGACGCATCCGCCATTTTGGAGCAAGCGTACAACAGGGAAAGCTACCTTTATTTGCAATCCTTCGCCAAACAGGGAACGAGAGAGTCACAGAACGAAGGTGAGCATTGGCGAAATTTTGGAAACAGTTGGCGTCGTTTCTAGGTGGACCAGTCACTTCGCGGGCGATTATTTATCCATTTCTTTTTTCTTTCTGCATCTGCTGAAAATCTGAAGAGCTGAAATCCTTTTTTCGAGCTGTTTACACAATTAACAGCCGAACAACTACCCATTTGACTCAATTTAACACATGCCAAAGAAATGTAAACATCGACAGCAATGCTATCGCTACGAAGCACTGGATCAAGTTTGCTCCAAAATGGCGGATGCGTCGGCTCCTCCACTATAGGGGCCTTAGGAAGGCCATCCAACTAGCAAATGACGTCATCGTTCGTCGATCCACAACGATATTGGGAAGTGAGCGCTTCGATTAGTATTTTGGTTTATTTATTATTGTCGACTATTATTTTAGTGGCATTAAAACTTCTACTTTTTCATTTGAAAACATAAAAAGGAACCAATAATCATACATTAAAAAATACACTGAGCTTAATTCATACATAGTATTTCACATAAAAACATTTATAAGTCTTACAAAGTATTCAAATATTTAAACACGATTTTATTTTACAATCTTGTAAAAAAGAAGTGATAAATATACATAGTTTTATTTTTCATTTGAAATGTTTTTTAACACTAATCGCATTTTAACTACTCGTATATTGTATTGAAACATTAAGTCTTAAGAAGTATTCAAATAAATAAATGAACTTTCATTTTACAATTACATCAAAACAAAAAATAATTTTACCATTGTATTTGAATAAGAATAAAATGAAATTTTAAAATATAAATAAACATTTTTACTAAAGGAAACATAACTGCAATATGTTTCAAAGACATAACATCAAATTAAAATACATAATACCAGATTATTAATGTTAACTTAGCTTAGCAAATTTATACTTTTAAAAAGACATGAATGTTTGGGTGCCATCCCCCAAGGTAAACGGTGCCCTACCTCCTTCAATTATGAAAACTTCAAGAAAAATACCCCATAAACATCTCTCCCATCTCCCTTAAAATTTCAAGGGCACAGTTATTTATAATATAGCCGTTGAAAAGCTATCATTATTATGAGACTATGATTCCTACCCCCCCCCCCTTCGGTGGGCACTCTTGAAAAATTACACAGGATTTCAACTTGAAAAACCTTAATTAAAGAATGAATTATACAACATCATGAATACTGTATGTTGTACATCAAAAAAATGTATTCAATATCAAAGCAGGCTTTTTTTTTTGGAATTTGGCTACTTTTCCATTTTCAGCTTTTTCTGCTGCTAATGATTCTTGTGTGTGGGGGGGGGGAGACTTTAATAGTTCATCATTTTAGGTTTTTGAAAAATTATTTTAAAGAGCATTAATTGATGACAAAGTAACCTTTTTCAAAAAACTTCTCATAGAATGACCATTTTAACAACTTTCTTCAATACTTAAAACTTCATATATGTTAAATTTAGATCAACATTTTGCTGAGTAGGCTCTTTTAGGAATTCAGTGTGACATTTTTGTGACAGGGGGAAGGGAGAGGATAACAAGAAGTGTGACATCACGCGTTGTTTATAACAATATGCTCTTGTTGAACAGCGTTACATGTAACAAAGAGGGGGGGGGGGATTTGTTCAAAATTTTGCAACATCCTTTATGGACAGCCCCTTAATTCAATTTATGTTACAGTTTCAGAGTTCCTGAAAGCTTATTAACAGAAAACCCAAGGAGTTCAAAAATTATATAGTTCAAGACATTTTGCCTTTTTTAAGCATAACAAACAAGCGTAGAGCATTTGGCAAAAACACGTTGTGTATCCACTGCTCAAAAGTAATCTTTCGCAAGCCCAGAAATCATGAATACCGTTAACTCAACCACAATTTGTACATAAATATCATAAAACTTAAAGACAACAGTGCAAAAAAAATATATATATATTTTTTTTTAATTTGCGCACAGAACCAGCTTGTTTGAATAACATTGCAGGGGCGTAGTTGGGGAAAATGTTTGAGTATCGAACCCACGACCTCCGGCGTTCAAAGCTAATCTTCTTACCTCAGAACTACGGAAACCCATCAAGGAATGTTTTTTGATCAAAATAACACATGCTAGCGTATGAAACAATTTAATCGAAACCGAAAATATAAGATTAGTTCAGTAAAAGCCTGTTTCAATAAACTTGTTTACATATTAACTGAATATCAACACAAGTTACGTTGCTTCTGATAGCAACAAGTATATTCGCAGAAAATTTTGACATATGTATATTGTCAGCTTGGAAAATCCATTTTGAATAAATGCGTGTACAAGGTTGAAAAAATAAAGAAATAAAAAGTTGCAAGTTAACCGTTTCAAATATTAAAGCAGTATGCTGAAATTACAAACTACAGACAAAGATATCAGAAAGGAAACTTACAATTATTTGTGTAATGGAGGAAAAGTTAAGTAACCTTAACTGCATGAACTCTAATGCAAAAAATGTTAATTTATTTATCTGAGAAAAGTACTTACCTCCGAACTTTAAAATTTATTCCATGAGGCGCCCGATTTTTTTCTTAGAATGCAGGTTGCTCGGTAGCGCAAATCGCTGACTCACTTTCACTCAGCAGACACTCAGACACTTACAAGACTTATTCTATATATATATGTTTTAATTGCCTCTACATTCCGGTACGTTTAAAGGATGAGATAAATCCAACAGTATTTCAAGTGCGTTCAAGAATGTGCATCCGAAGTTACATATTTCCTATTTCATCTACTTCAGCCAAAGCAAGCAGCACTACTGTTTGCTTGAAACTGCACTGCTTTCAAAGTTTCGCGCCAAGTTCATAGATCGACGACTGATGGCGTAAGGAAGCGGGGGGAAGAGGAGTTGTCTGGCCTGTTATCACGTGGGTCTCGGCTCAGCCTTGTCGAAATTCGATTCGATTCGATTCAGAGTCACAACTGACTTCAACTGCATTTATGTCGCGGTCTGCATACTGAGTGCCTTACCTCCATTATTTTATATACCGATAGATGGCAGCACCATCACCGGATCGAGCAGTTAATGAGAATTTAGAACTAGTCCAAGAGCTAATAGCTACCTGATACTAGCACCCCCAGAGGTATCGTTTCACTTGGAGGACATTGAGACCACGAGCATATTTAACGTCGCCCAGTCCCCTTTAATGACGACGGTGGGTCTTCGACCAGCAAGGATCGAACCCGAGGCCCTCCGGTCCCGAGTCCAATGCCTTACCGTTGTCGAAATAAAGCATTATTTACCTTCACGTCACACATTTCCAAAAAAATATTATCAAATTATCATGCCGTGGCGCCAGTTTCGTTGTTGATGACGTAGCGCTACTCGATCATTCGCAACTAGAGCCGCTATATAGATAGGCCGGCGCATCAGCTTAAGTTTAGCCATTTTGGATCGGGTTTTCATTGTTTCACTGCTAGGGTTACCACAGCAAATTTTCGGATTTCGCAAAATTTGTTAAAAATAATATCTTATTTAATAAGCAATTCACGTGCCGCTAATAATTGCTCACAGTGAACAATCACCAAACGCGATAACTCGCCAGAAAAGACAACCACTCAAACACGCGCTCCGATCCAAAATGGCTAATCTTAAGCTGATGCGTCGGCTCGTATGTATAGGGGAGTTATTCGCAATTATACATGTATGTATGAGGATGAAGGTGATGTTTAACAAATTATGTCTTTGAACAAGTGGGTTAACTTACATTTTTTTTCCTTTTCTGTTATTCCCCCACAAATCATTCAAGACAAAAAAGATTAAGACAAACGAAATATTTACGAAAAAATATATTATTTTACTAGAAACTCCAACATTACCATAATAGACTCCCAATTTGTCAAAAGCGCAGTCATCAGATCGTCCGCCTTCGACCAATAGTTCGTTGATGATCAGTTCAACATGTTGCTCAACAGGTGCACGAACAATATAAGTGCACTGAACATCGTTAGGATAGTCAATGGGATAATTTGGCGATGTGACGTTTGCCTCACTGCTGACATTCAAGCTTATTTCTGACCAGCAAGTTGAATCTAGAGAGGAAATAAAATAAATGGTTTTATTTTATGATTTGTATTAACTCATATTGCATGTTTGAAATTATGGGGATATTTCAATAATTGGAATCTGGCGCGGTCGCCTCATTTTTGGCGTAAATATTTTTATTTTGGTAACCCTGCTGATTTATTGTAACCCTATGTGAATAGATGTTTCCGATCTCTTTGTTTTGATTTGCAAAGAAAAATACCTCTAGCGCAGGCGCTGGAGCCGAAAATTGACGCCAATGAAGAAAGATCGCCAGATTCCCAATTATCGAAATATCCCCGAAATAAGAAGTAGATTATACGCCAGTTAAAAATTATAAATGAATTTACGTCATGACTGACTAGCCTTTCTCCCCAAAAGGCCTGATTAGTTAGACCTACTATAAAACACTAAGAAGATTCCGGCAGCCTTTTTTGAGTCAGAAAGTAAAAGCGGGTTCCCATACTGACGACCGTTATCGCTTTTTTCTGTATCTTTCCTTCTAAACCAAGTGATAATCAATGCAAATATTGGCGAAGCATTATAACTCAAATTATGATCCGAGGATCATGGATTCGATGTTAGAGACCATATTATTTTTAATTGTGAAACGATTTGAAGCTGGTATGTTTACTATATTGGGGAAAACATATTTTTGTCAACAAACATGTTTCATAATGAAATTTGAAAGTTTAAGTATGAGATCTAGGCTTAGAGATGAACATCTCCACTACCTTTTAAGAACCTTAACGACTGCCTTTTAAGTGGACATTGAAAAGCTTGCTTCCAGACTGCAACCGTAAACCTCACATGAAATGAATTGGAGGTTTAATAAATTACTTTCTGGTTAAAAATATACACTTCTGGGTTTTTTTACATGTCAAGAACATAACTTTAATGGAAATCAAAAATAATTTTCACCCCTTTTACCAAAGGTTGCAATTATGCAACGAGTGTTGCCTGCAACCTGCGTTCCTTAGAAAATGGTTCCCCATGGATAAAAGTTTGCACCGACAGAGTGGTGAACTGGTTAGACGCTGGTCTTTTACGCCCAAAGGCGCAGGTTTGGTCCTTGCTCTCGTCGGAGGATTTTCAAGATGCAGAAAATCGACAGCGTCCACGTCGTATGATTATGCAGTATGTAAAAGATCCCTCGAGTACTCGTTTGGCATGAAGTATCTCTTGGCAAAATTAAATTCCTAGTGCTGTTTCGCATCAAATAGAGCCCAGGTGTCTCCATCTAGTGGAGAAACTGGGCGTCAAAATTCTCGTAGCAATGGCATCCCACCGATAGTAGTGCCACGTGAAAAAGAGGTTGTTATACCGAGAGATCGCACTAGATCCGCAAAAGGCACTGCCTCTACCGCAGCCCCATTAGAAAGAAAAAAATCATATACCCCAGTTTTAACCATAGGCATGCACACGCACTTTACTAGGGAAGCCATGGTGCCCCAATAGCTCATAGAAAGGAACGTTACCGCTAAACTGAGCAAACTGGTGGTGCATTAATTTCATACCACATGTTCGTTTTTTTTTTTCACTCAAATTCGTCTTTACACTTAAGTTTTTTTAATTTTCCTTCCGTAAGCACGTGGACCCTTTCTTGAAAGATCTTAACCTCTCGGTACATGTGTAACCTCGTTTCAGAAGCTCTGAATGCGTCGACGGCTTTTTAACCTATTATCAGTAAATAACAAATAAAATAATTAGAATAAGAATAGGTAAAATATTTTATCTCAGGGGGTAACGTGTTCATACCTTCACCACTTGGAGAGACCACGACTCCAGAAGGAGATATAGCTGTCCAGTGGAGCAGGAACCTGGAGGGATAGCTCTTGCTTCCTGCATACCTAATGGTCATTGTATTTCCAGAAGATATAATCGGCTCTGGAATTCGGAATCCGCAAAAGTAGCCTAAATCACCAGCCAGCTCATTAGCTCCGTCAAAGAACTTGGAAGAAAAGCATCCAGTTAAGTGCACATAAATACAGGCGTTTCTCGTATAACACGGTTAATTCGTTCCGTGTAGTATCGAAACCGTGCTATACGAGACTTTAAAAAAACATTTTAAACTTATTTTTCACACAAATTCATCATGTACATTGTAAAAATAATGTGAATATGTATCGTGTTGTACCGAAATCGTGTTTCGTGTTGTACCGAAATTGTGTTTCGTGTAACATCGAAACCGCGTCACACTAGACCTAGAAATAATGTAAATCAAGGGATGTATACCGTGTTCTATCGAAACCAAGTTTCAAAAAAAAAAAAATTAAATAAATAAAAACTTAAAAAGAGCTACCACATTAACAGAATGCATTAAACAAAAATGAAATTCCATATTTTTTAAAGATAACATTCGTGTTATATCAAAACCATGAAGTATTAAATTCAAGTTTTTTACCGGCGTAACATCGAAACCGTGTTATAATAATCGCAAATTTCGTACTGTGTAATACCCAAACCGTGTTGTACAAGTACCGTGTTATATGAGGGACGCCTGTATATCAAGAGTTTATAGTCAAAAAATAATAAGTATGCAAAGAATTCCTCGGCGCTCCAGTGCAAGAAAAAAAAGTTCTGTTGAAAAGAACGATATAAGACCTTATGGACGCAGGACAAGCATCACGATCCAGGTAGCGAACTTCGCTTCAATATAATTTGAAAATGGTTTTCAGCAATGTGAGAAATAATTAGAGACGTTAAGAAACGTTTAAGCGTCACGTGTGATACCTGGGGATTCGTGAATTTGTTCCTCTCTGATTTGTCTTATTTATTGTGTTCAGTAGCGAAATAAAGTTCTTTAAGGCGAGTCACAACCCACCTAAGCTGAGCTGGTTTTTGAAAATGAAAACCTCGGGCCTCTCTTAATGTGCTGCGTAAAATCTATTTTGACCAAAAAATATTCGATAAATTTTTTTATTGCAAAAAAAAAAAAGAAAAGCTGCTTTGGGGCATAATACCTGGATATTCTGGTAATTATTCCCACTCCATCAGGTTAATTGACTTACTTGAGATAACATTAACAAACTTGTGATAATCAGCAAATATTATTTAAAATTAACTAAACTATTGCAAATCAATACAAATCATAATATGAGCAACGAAATGAAAAATCAAAATCAATTTCATTCCAGCAAACTGAAAATGCAGGAAAGGGAGCGGTTTCAAACTGTATTAAAAAAGGTTTCTTTTGCGTTTCACTTCGCTCTAAAGCTGTGATTTCCTCTGAAAATTAGATGAAAATGGCAGACGCGTATGCGTAAAACTTCTTTACGCACAAATGCTCTTGGAAAAAAAAAATGCGCACGCAGTTGCTGAAATGATACAGGAGCGTTTGTTCTGTGGGAGCGTCATACCCCGACATGTTCAATGTTGTGTACGTTAAATAAATAACTTTGCAAGTCAACCTTTATAATATGAAGGCTGATAAACTTGCTGGTGATTAACTCTATAAAGATATCACGTAGCTGAATTAATGTCAATAGAAAAGGGCCATGCTTAAAATAGTAGCAGTTTAGTTACGTTGCAATTATAAAAGAAATTCATTTAAATAAAAAAAAATGATACGCTGTCAACACGTGTATTTAAAACTCTTAAACAAGCAATTAGTTCGTTATATTAATCGAAAAAAAAAACAACTTGTTAATATGAGCACGGTCTCTTAGAAACATACACTATAGCTATTTAGGGTGACAGGGAATTATTAGAGTTTACTTATTGGAAAATAAAATTGCATAAGTCCTAATCTTGCACTGTGCAGACAATTTTCTTTTCTTACTTTTATTTTATAAAATGGTGACACTGCATTGCCAATTTCATAATCCTATAATTTTGAAGTTCCCGCCTCCAAGCCATGAAAAAAAACTCTTGCTCTATCTCTGAATAGAAGCCTCTATCATATTCATACATTGACAAGAAAAATAGTCATAAAAACATAAATTAATGTAAACATTTATCAATCATTTGTTAAAGCTCCATTATCAAAACTACTCTCACATAAGGGAGTAAGGAGCCGCCCTTAAGCCAGGACTAAGGCAATATACCGTCATCCCGATTATCACATCCAAAGACAGCAGTTTCGTCCTTGTTATGGACTCATCTATCTCGAATAGTCAATACCCGAGCTGGAGGCAGATGTCATTTCACTGAAGCTGGAGAGCGTCAACCACTTGCTTCAGTAAATTTAGCTATCAGTTTGTTGGCAGTTCTTTAGTGTGTATCAGTTGTTTAATGAAATGATATTTGCCTCCAGCTCGGTTATTCATTACTAGCGGTACCCGCATAACTTTGTCCGTAGTACAATATTAAAAAGTCATTTGGTTCGCCTGTATATTTACAAATAATGGATGATAAATTTCTCGCCAATATGGTATGTTATTCTGCTCGTCCATCTTATGGTAATTCGCTCGGTACAGAGGAATCAAGTCCACCAATGGTGGTAAAAATAAAATCATAAAAAAGAACAAAATCGAATTTTCAAAAAATCGCTTTAAGGTGCACACCCGCATGCTACAAACTAATTCAGTTCCAAATTTCATTGAAAACGGCCGAATTGTCTAGGCGCTAAGCTCGTCGCAGAGATCCAGACATCCAGACAGAAAGAGATCTAGAGAGATAGACTTATTAGCAAAGATTAAAGAAGATTCCAGACTGATGAGCTCGTAGAAATAACGAAACTTCGGTCTCTGAATGTGACTGCAGGGCTGTTGATAGATTGCATATACTGAAGCATAGTATCTACTTTTTATCGAGTACCTGTACTCCAGCGCCACACAGCATATCCGAAGCGATTTGTGTGATGGATAATTCAAGAAATCGAGCACTGACGACCATTTCATGGGGTACTGTTATAGTCCATTGATAAACATCTTGTTTCTGTATAAGCATAGGATATGCAGGGGAAGCTATTTCGCCAGACGTGCCGTTCAGCTGCGTTTCGTGTTCTGTAACGAAAAGGGAATCACATTTTTTTTCAGTTTCTGTTCAGGATATTAGTGTTGGAAAATACACAAAAATCTAACTTTTAGTATCATTTTCCCTCAAAAAAATTTTTACTGTTGAAAACTTTTGATCAGATTTTTTTCATATAATTTGTATATATTAAAAAAAAAGAAAGAAAGAAAATACTAGAAAGAGGGGAGAAAAATAAAAAAGAATTATTATTATTATTGGTTAAGGGGAAAGAAAAGTTTACTTTATTGTTTCAGATCCTGTTTTTGCTTTAATAATAATTTGAGCTGAAAGTTTGCTTCCTTTAACTTTATCATTTTTCAACATTATGCAGTTTTCTCACTTTTTCTTTGGTGAAGAAAAATGGGAAGCCATTATCACTTTTCCTGCTTTTCATCATGATTTTTTTTTTTTTTTTTTCACGATAAGCCATTACCACTTTTCATGCTCTTCTTCGTGATATTGTTTTAGTTACCGCAAACCACTATAGTTTTCCATACTTTTGATTGCGCTTATTTTTTCTGGCGAGACACTGCAAAACCTTATCATTAGTCGCGTTTATATGGACCGTTTCGATCCCGCACAGAAATTGCTTTTAATCGCATTTCGGTAGTTCCCCGATAAATGTGGATTTTTCTTCCTCCTGCTTCCTTCTGAAGTAAATGCACCTACTTGCTGGGTATAGCCGCTAGGGATGCTGGGCAAAAACTGCTTTCTGGGGTACAACGTACAACTTCTTTTTACACGTGAACGGTGAATTTTTCCAACCGGTTTTTTTCGGAGTTGGAGCGCGGACTGCACTTTTTTTCCACGAAGCAACAATTTTTTTTTACTGTTATTATTATTATTTTTCTAAGTGATTTTATTCTGAGCAATCACGATTGCTTTCATTTGACTGTTTTGATGTGCTATCATTTTATTTTCCCACCAGCACCCTCTGCAGCACCACCGTCGACCGGCCGCCTCCCGATGCTGCTCCATTAGCGAAAACCGTCTCCAGGTTGCGTCTATATCCTACACTTACACGCATACATAAACGCACATACACACACACAAACACATACACACATACATACACCTACACACGCATACACAAACATATACTCAAACACACACACACACCTACACACAACTACCCACATACTCATGCCTACACACGGAAACAAACACACACGCCTACATACACACACACTCGTGATTGCGAAAAACATAATCTGAATTCCAGATATCAAAATTCAAATTAATTTTTAATTTTTTAATTTTTTTGCTTTTTTTTTTGAGCTATCCCTTTTTTAAACAACTTTCTTAAACTACCATTTAGATTGGGAGTAAAGATAGATTCTGCTGCAAAACTTACGTATTTCATAATGTGCCATGAAACCTCGATCTGTGCCTTGATCGTCTGTGCGAAACTTGACCCAAAGCGTTTTGGTTGCAGGAATGTTAGCAGGTGTGTTAGATCCGCAAAACCTTCCCAAAAATGTTCCAGAAGCATCATCCTCACGAACTTCTAAGTAATCCACGTTGCAGTGTTCGCTATCTTCAATGTTAAAAGACCTTAAAAAAATACAATGAACAAGGAATAATTTCAGTTTATCGAAAACTCTGCGCAAAATTGTTCCTAAAAACTATGTTTTGCAATAAAATGTTTATAGTTCCGCATAATAATTCATATAATTATGCCGATTCATATAGTGTTCTAATTATAATGTTGAAAATTATGTATCGTATTAAACATTATGTTGTGGCATCCCAAGTTATTCTGCTAAAATATTTCTTTATTTCATTGTAAACGGCTAACATATATGCAAAAAAAAAGTTGTTGGTTAAAATTTCCTAAGAAGTCAACTTGGTACATTCCCTGAGGCAAGATAAAACCAGTAAGTGAAGAAATAGGGAAGTTTTCTATTTATTTTTAATTTGTAACATTTTCAGTTGACAAAAATAAAGTCAAACGTCATTTTTTTTCTATTTTTACTTTCTTCTATATCTAATATATAGAAGAAAGTATTGGATTCGTGCAAATTTTCGAATTTCGAATTTTGACGGATTTGAACGTTTTGAGGTGTGCTGAGTCCATTTCGACTATTTTTGGAAAATGTCTGTCTGTCTGTGTGTATGTGTGTGTGTATGTGTGTGTATGTGTGTCACGTCTGTGTGTGACCAGTTTTTTGTGGCCGCTCTACAGCAAAAACTACCGCATGAAATTGAACGAAACTTGGTACACATATGTGCCCCTATGTGAACTTGTGCCCATTGGTTTTTGGCGCGAATTCCTCCAAGGGGGTGGAGCAATGGGACGTTTTTTGAGTTACGCGTGATTGCTATTCCTCAGGAAGTAACTGGCGGAATCAAACAAAATTTGGTCCATATGTTGCCATTAACAGGAACAGGTGCTGATTCAATTTTGGTGCCAATAACTCAAACGGGGGTTGAGCTATAGAACGTTTTTTGTCGTCAATTGTGACTGCTGTATCTCAAGAAATAATGAACGGAATGAAAGAAAAATTAATCGGCAAGTAGCTCTTAGTAGGTATAAGAGCTGATTTTATTTTGGTGTCAACAGCTAAAAAGGGGGTAGCGCAATCGGCCCGTTCTTTTTTTCCATTGTGAGTGCCCTATCTCAAGAAGTAATGCTACGTTCTGGTTGAAATTTGGAATATATGTGAATCCATATGTAAACAGGCTTTGGTTCAATTTTGGCGCCAATCGCGCCAAGAGGTGCTGATTTATTTTTATTATCATTATTTTTTAGCGAATAAAAATAGTTTTATTAATGCAACCATAAGAAAGATAAATCGTAATAGATTGTCGTCTGCGTATTTCTCGTGATTTTAATTGTATGGAAATGATCGGAAATATTATCTCAATGATTTAAAATTTTTAACTGTTGCCATCTTATGTTTGTTAATAAATAAAATATTTGTAATTAATTGAAGTAAGGCCATAGACTAATAATAAGAGTAGACCGAGCTATGGCAACCCTTTTGCTGCTCATAAACCAAACCATGTGACTGGTGGATATCCTAGCAACAGCGGGCGTTAATCGTAGCAGACGATCAACGCCAGCGCGAAATAAAATAAATAGAATTGATGGAACACGGAAGAATGATCTTTTACGGAGTCCGATTTGTAAATTTGTTATTCTAAGTTGTAAATATTTTGTTAATATAGTGAGTTTTTCGTTTAGATAGTATTGTGCATTTTCTTTAGTCAATTTCAATAACTCTCTAAGCAATAAAAGATGCAAGCGACCAAGAAGAATCAGCAAACGGTAAGATTTTTACCTACAGTTTCAATTTAAGATACCGATTAGTACATTTTTGCGTTAACGCAAAACGTTTACGCCATTTCGTTCACGCCAACGCTGACAGTTCCAAATGAAATAAAAGTTACCGAAAACTGATCAAAAACTATTACTAATGTCAAAATAATGCATAAGTAAAAGAAAAACAGTTCAATCTCTGCACCTGGAAGTTTTTTTTAATGAAAACACATTGTCTTAAAATACATGTCGAGTGCCAAACTATAGATAATGCTGCCATCTAGCAACCATGCTGCCAAAGTCTTCGCCAAGCCCTTCCACTAGTCACATGATACATCTCTGAACCAATTTTCTTCATCAGCAAGAATGAGAAAGCTCGGTCTACTCTTATTATTAGTCTATGAGTAAGGCTTTTAAACTAACTTTCAATTTTCGCTCTTTGTTTTGTTTTTACAATAATTCAGACATTGGGATGGTCGTCAAGTTTTTGCATGTGTAATTTTGTTTTTGTTAGGAATATTGCTTCCTCGTCAAGCATGGGGAGGGATCAGAAAAAGGAAAAATATAGAAGAAAGTTTCGTGATGGCCACAACATACTAGTTTAAACATGGTATAAGTATTTCATTTTTAAATATTTTTCAAAGTTCGGGCGTAGTTAGAGACGTGTAAAAACAAATTTCTGCGTACCAGGGACCATTTGCGTCACCGAACCTTGGAGACAACAGTCAATGCTGAAGACGAGTGGTTTTTCAATTTTTCTCTTTAATCCCAAAGCAAAAAAAGGAAAAAAAAGGGGGGGGGGAGGGAACGGAGAAACAGATTTGCGAAGCAGCATAAAGGGAAGTTCAGTTATCGTCCGACCGTCCTGTTCATCCCCTTTTTTGACGAGACGGACTGCCGACGAAAACAGAGCAGCATTCAAATACGGTCGCTGTACAATCACGTGGCTGAAATCACCCGCCAGAGTGAAAAACGCGCTGCTTAGCGGAAACCAATGAAATGCTGTCTACTTTTGACGACCGTCAGATATCAAGGTTCTTCTGATCAAAACCGGTCACGTCCAAGATGGCTAAGGGCCTGTTCACATATCGGCCATCCGTTCCGTCCATCACGTTTCTTTCCTCCCGAAACAGGTTTTCTTCGCTGGTTGCCATAACAGCAAGCCGTCTTGGACGGGACCGGTTTCGATCAGGAGAACCTTGATATCTGATGGCCGTCAAAAACAGGACAGCATTTCATTGGTTCCCGCCAAGCAGCGCGCTCTTTTCTCTGGTGGGTGATTTCAGCCACGTGATTGATGTACGGCGACCGTATGTAAATGCTACCCCTGTTTTCGTCGGCAGTCCGTCACGTCAAAAAACGGGATGGACGGGTCGAATGGCCGATAAGTGAACTGCCCTTAACTGTCATGGCAACCAGCAAAGAAAACCTGCTTCTAGAGGAAAAACTCGGGATGGACGGGACGGACGGCCGATAATTGAACAGCCCCTAAGAGTACCATACCAGAGCCTCTTCAACCGCGGCAACTGAGGACCGGGTGTCGTAAGGCTCCAATTTTGCCGTGGCGTATAGGAATCCTCAGATGTCATGCACCTAAATGAGGTATGTTCTATCATAAGAGGATTAAACTTACAAACTGTGCGTTCGTCAGTTAGCAGTTGGATATAAGTACAACTGAGTCAGGTTTACCATAAAATTCGTCTAGTATACGCTTTGCAATAGCGAATGTCCTAGTTTTCCTCATTAATTAAACCTCATTGACATAAACTTTGGTAATATGTAATTAGATGTTTGGATTATCTTTTACGATACCAGTCTCCATAATAAAGTCAATGCATTTCTAAACACTATTGACCAAAAGCTAGAACGGAAGTGAAACTTTACGAGCAAAGGTTAACGAAAAAAGAAAGCAGTATTATGCCCAGTCACAGACGGTGAAAATAGGCTACATATGACATGAAATACACCGCCAGCTCAGTCATTTCCAGCCGAGGACTGCAGTTTCGTGCTTATTATCACTCATCAGCCCGGCATAGGAAAGTGACTGAGCTGGAGATGGAAAACCTCTTAAGGAAGCCAAGAGTGCCAAACAACTGGTAGCAAATATAAGAATTAGCACAGACCAGAAGATTGATGGAAAGGCATGGTATATTCTTTGAGCATATTCTTTGAATATACCATGCCTACATTAGCATTCTGCATTAGCTACCAGTTTGTTTGGCACTCTTGGCTTCCTTAAGAGGTTTTCCATCTCTAGCTCAGTCACTTTTCTTTGCCGGGCTGATGAGTGCTAATAAGCACGAAACTGCAGTCCTCGACTGGAAATGACTGAGCTGGCGGTGTATTTCATGTATTTCTACTTTAGCCCTGGCTAATGGGCGGAATTTACTGAATATAGGCTACGTATTGTTTGCGTCTCTCAAAATTTGAAAAAAAAAAAAAAAAATCAAATATGAGTATTTGCTTATCAGAGTTTGATGTTAAAATAGGAGTATCTTATAGAAGAAAAGTTTCCTATTTTACGTAATAACATGAACTCTTGAACTTACGAAAACGATAAAAGAAGCTTGCTCCCTGCGGATGCCTTAATTGTCCAGACACATTCCACATCAAAATCGTAAAAGTTGGGAAATCCAGGCGATGCGATGCTTCCTGAATAGCCAGTCAATTCCCCACCGCAGTCTAAAAAATGACATTTTTTTGAACATTTTTTCTGATCTTAACACAGCAATAAATAAATCAGATTTATACTAAAAAATACCTCTGTATTTGATTATTATGTTTTGTGTTTAAATACTATGAGATAATAAGTAGTATAAAATTTGTTGCGCCCCTCCCGAGAGGCCAGCAGTGTATATTTGAAACGTTAATGGGTCTTAGTACTAGTTTTTTGTTTTTTTAATTTCTTGGTCGTTGGGCCCTGTAAGGACGAGAGAGAACAATTGTTTCAAAAAACTGTTAATAATATGCTTTTAAGAAGTAATAAACGAATGTCAACAATTTGAAACATTTAAGGGGAGTTTGTAACATAAAAACTTTTGAAAAATAACTTTCGGGTTTTTTTTGCATTCACATTATTTGAATCATGATGTTTCAAGCAACAATAAGTTTCTGTTTCTCTGTAGATAAAAATTAACTCAATTTAAATGTAAATGGGGCTGGAATGTATTAAAACGTAGGTACAATTTTTGTTTCAAACGAGATTTTCTCAAAACGTCAATTTTAAAAGCTCATGTTCCTTTTTCTAGAAAACTACTTTATACAACGCTTTGAAATTTTCACCACATTTTATTCATATGTTCAAAGAAATAATTATTTTCGAGTGAAATTTTGGCTTTAGGACTCGCACATTTTCCTAAACAGCTGTTTTTATGTTTAAAAACGGCCTTTTTTTGGTTCGCTAAGAGACTTGCTTAAAATTTAAAATTTTTTGAAATAAACAAAATTGCCTTAAAATATTACTTCAGACGACTCTGAGATGTGTATTGAATACACTAAAAGCTATCATTAAAAGATTTTGGGAAAAAGTTACATAAAATTTAACAATTTAACATTACGCGTACGCACAAGGCCCCGACAAGCTTTAAAATATTTTAAAAAGTTGAAAAATAAAATTTTTTTTTAATTATAAAGTAAAAATCTTGAACAATCAATTACAATAAAACACTCAAATTAAGAACCACGAACAATCAGTCCAGTTACACGAAACTTCATTCCGTTCAAGTTTCAGCATGAAGATTTATGAGTTAATCAAGAAAATCCCCCCCCCCCTTCTTTTCACCAAAAAAAAAAGAGCTGATGTGTGCATCACATGACTTCCTTTTACTCGAATTTAATGTAATTTCCCTATTATTGGCAATTTTAATGTGATTCAATTGTTTACTCTCTAAATATCACCAACAGTGGCCAAACTGAAACCAGAGTAAAAAAAAAATCGCCAAATTTGTAGCCAACTTGGTGACAAATCTTGGCGACCAAAAGACCAAAGTCGCCAAGTGTCCGACAAATTATATTACGACTTGAGTTGACATCGAAATTAGCAATGATTTCCGCCCAAAAAGGGGCAAAAGACCCTCTTAGGAACATCCAAATGCAACCAACAGGGAAGGTGCACAACTAGACCAAACTAGGAGTCTACGTACCAAATTCCAACTTTTTAGGACATACCGTTTTTGAGTTATGCGAGATACATACACACATACGTACATATGCACATCACGAAAAAATTCGTTATAATTAACTCGGGGGTCGTCAAAATGTTTATTTCGGGTGCCTGTACGTTCCTTGGCCTATATCCACGTGTGATCGGGTCGATAAAAAAAACTCAGCATTCATTCGAGGGTGAGAAAAATGGAAATTAAGGTCGAATTTTGAGTGAAAATTTTTTCGCGAATACAATACTTCCTTTTTTTGTAAAAGGAAGTAAAAAAGAATGAAACATTTTTGTTGTTTCATAAAAGTAGTGTCGGTACTTACGAGTCGACGCAATGCCATAGGTTGCTCTGAAGATTCCAGAGTTCTTGAGAAATACTGACATGACACTTCCTCTGGACACTATCGGCGGAGGCATGTGGTGACCACAAAATTCGGAGATTACTGGAGAATCGTCCAAATCACCATCCTTGATGATGAGCGAGGTTTCGGAACAGTTTTCGGAGTCTCCAATGTGAAGAAAGGTCACAGTAAGTACAACTTTCTCGCCTTTAAAGAAACCATTTTTATTAGCATATCACCATTGTACTCCACTTTAAATGTTTTTTACACTGTAAAATAGATTCAGAAACGTTCCTGGAAAATAATGGGCAGTTGATGTGCCCAATTTCTTCTAGCAACATAGGGTAACACCCCCAGTAATTGGCAGGTCACCAGTGATTGGCACTTCCAAGAAAAATGTGCTAAAATAAGATTCATATCCAATCTTTTAAAAGTAGAAGGCTATATACCAACTGAATGTACATTTACTTCAGTTCATGTAACTGAATGGTAGCAGTGCATGGGAAAGAGACAAAATTGTGGCTTATGCCAAACCAGCCATTTTTGTTGCAAAAGCTTATTTTCTAGCTAAACTGAACCATGCACATCAATCCATTAAAATCTCACTTAAAATATATTTTACATTTTGGTTGTCAAAAGTTTTGTTTAGTTTATGGGTATTACTTTCAGTTGGTAGAAGTTAATTTTCATCTCTTTTTGGGGTTTTGAAAAAAATGATGGATGCCATTTAGTGATGCTTCAATTTTGTTAGTCACCAGTAATTGGCACATGTGCTTATATAGTCCCTAATGTGTTGAGCGATGGGTCACTAGTGTGGTTTCTGATACTTTTGCAGCAACGATATTATATGGGTTCAATTATTGATTTGAATCCTCCAGAATCTACTGTTAAATTTTTAAAAGAAACAATAAAAAACAACTATGTTTGGCCATCATAGTCGGATATTGCAACTGTATAGAGAACTATTCCATTTTTTATGGTTTCTTTAGAATCATCTGGTTAATGTTCCTTTTATGTGAAAACGGCTATGATTCGTAACATCAAAACTGCATGCCGACTGACGAAACAGCAATGATCCCGATACATTTTTCCATGTAACATTCAAAATTTTTATTTCTATAAAATATGTTTTTATGTCAAAATGTGTGATTTAACATTAATTGATGCAAAATTTCCCACTTTAAGGGGGTCCGGGACACAAAAATCCTCAAATTTTGCAATTTTTTTTTATAATTTGAAAAATTGCTCCGTTTTTTTCTGCTTAAGAGGACGTTTGAATCTTGTTTCTACCTTAAATAGAACGAAAGTTATAGTTATTTTTGTTGCATGCATCTAACGAATGTGTACATAACTTTAAAACTTTAAACGCGTTTTTCTCCATGATGCCATTTTTCCCGATTTCTTGCATTCAAACTCTTATAAGTCAGGAACCGATAGAGATAAAGTAATGAAACTTGGAGCATATCTTTTTCAAGCAATTTACTGTAATTTTTATTCGGCGAATTTGAAAAAAACGTTTACTTCAAAAATTATGATTTTTTTAAAAAAAAGTATCTTCGAATTTTTCGAAATTTTTCTTCAAATATTTTTTATTTTTTATTGAATCAATATTTTCAAAATCGCCGAATAAAAATTAAAGCTTAGATATTTGTGCATACTTTTTTGAAAAAAAATTGAAAATTGACCAACAATATTTTGAGTTATAGCAATTTAAAGCAACCCCATTTTTTTGAAAAAAACTAATTAAATTTAAATAAAAAAATAATTTTTTTTCATATTTATGTTATGATTTTGCTTATTAAATAAATGATGAATCAGTTCAAAAAATTTCAAAACTCTAAAGTACATAATAAAAAAAATTTCAAAATGTGTCCCGGACCCCCTTAAATTAACATTAATTACGTTTCTTATGATGATGAAAATTGTATGTAATCAAAAAGTGAAAAATAAAGTAATTTTCTAGTTCTATTAACATGTGCCAATCACTGGATCACAAGGTGTCATAAACTGGGGTATCAATTGCCAATTATTGGTGATTTCGGTAACCTTTTATACATATATTTTTATGAAAATATTTATTCAAATATTTTTGCTTTTAATGAACTAAATAGATGCACAGATGTGCATTCTTTGATACAAAAATATTTACAGGTAAATATTTCTTTTCTAAGAAAAGAAAACACAAAACAGAGGTAAGTTTAAGGACAAACTCTTCAAGTGCCAATTACTGGGGTTGTTACCCTATCTTACAAAAACCAGGAACGCTTTCCTCTAAAAATCAGTAACCTTACTGAAAATTATTCTGAACTCTTCGCGTTTAAAGCCAGTTGTGTCTCTGGAATCTTAGATTAAACAAGTGGATATACTATAATAGTTTCGCACCTTACTGCGTTTCGAAAAAAGCTCCAAAAGCAGTATTGGCAACATGGCCGAAGCTAAGAAAGAATTGCAAGTAAGTATCAGGAATTTTACTCAGACGCAATTCTTGCTGAGCAAGGTCGTCCATAGACTGATTTGCGCCATTTGGACGCCTTATCAGTCTGAACGGGCCGCAATCGAATTCAAGCCGCTACACTTTATAAATAGCTCAGTTAATCTTTAAACTAGGAGTTAAAAATATTTTTTACAACAGTGAGAAGTCTGCATTCGTGCGACTTGTAGCAATTTAAGAAACTTTTTGGCAAGGATACTTGATTTTTTCCAGAAATTGGATAAAACCCATAGAAATCCCGAAACGTTACACGGAAATACTCAGTAACGTTTCAGAATTTTTTTACAGTGTATCATGCTTTTCCAAATGTTCTAACTGCATAAATCAACGACATTAGTTTTATTTAATTACTAGTGGTACCTGCACGGCTTTGCCCAAAGCAGAAAATTGAAAGGTCATCTGGTTCGCCTGTATATTTACAAACAATGGATGATGAATTTCTTGCCAATTTGCTATTGTTCGTCCACGTTCTGGTTGTTTGCTCTCCCTCGTTATGGTAATTTGCTCTCCCACTTAATAGTAATTTGCCCGTCCACGTTATGATAATTTGCTCGGTAAAATGTTCTTAAAATTGTAATAGAGAAAGAACAAAATCGAATTTTCTAAAGATCGCTTCGAGGTGCAAATCCCTATCCTGCGAACTAATTTTGTACCAAATTTCATGAAAATCTGCCGAACGGTCTGGGCGCTATGCGCGTAACAGACATTCAGATATACAGAGATCCAGACTTTCAGCTTTATTATTAGTAAAGACAAAGATTGAATTATGATTAAAACAAAATAATAATAATAATTTGAACTTATTGCTGACAAATTTAAGTTCCCCAAATCAAGGCTAATCCATGTTTTAAAATTTTTTATTTCTCATAGATTTTAGTCTATTGTTTTATTTCTTTATTGTTTTTTTCTGAAACTAAATATCATACAAAAGTAACACTAATAAGTTGTGTTGTAATATTCTAAACGCAATACCATGATCTATGAACCAAGATAGGAAAAAAGAAAGAAAAAGAAAAATATACAGTAACAAAAGTGCGCAATTGTACACATGACAGAATTTAAAAAAAATAAGGTGAAACAAAAGTAAAAAACCTATGAATTTTAAAGAAAAAACAATAGCATGAAAAATGAATTAATTCATTTAAATGACTTTACTTTAAAAAAATCTTTCCGTATTAAGGAGTTTAAAATTAAAAAATAGAATAATAACGTACAAAGAACAAAAATGCAAAAGAAAAATCAACACAAAATATAAACAGTTTGCAGAAATATCAATCACATCTACGGTATATAAGCGTTTAAAGCTAAATAATAAGATTACGCTACAGTTTGTAGTTTATAGCTAGTATATTAAAGCTAAAAAGTAGTTTAAATTTAAATAATAAGATAATAAGACGCTTAAATATTCAATTTGAAAGAAATTAACCCCCAAAAAAGGTACACATAAAAAGCAGTCGGATTAGATTTATTCTCTTTAAAATAATGATAATAAATAAAGCAAAAATGAAACGAAAAATATCAATAAAAACAAACTCTGTTTTTTTATGCTTGCGAAAAAAAAAAACAGACGATAATTCATACTTCCAAAGAACTATTTTCTCTGGTCATGCCGAACTGGATCACGTGGCCCCTATCTGCAAATTGCAGACTCTAGATTTTAGGATAAATGACAGGCTTTGCTCAAAGTGCGGATAATAAGCAATTTTAATTGCTCAAAAACCAGCAATTCAATTTGATTGCTCAGTCAGTTTTTTGTCCAACAAAAGCAAAAATATCATAAACAGAAAACCTTTCTATCAATTCCCCCTCCCCTCCATCTGAATGTATTAAATCCTCAGTTGGAAATACAGCTTGTACTTCACAGTACAACTGGTTTATATGTAAGGTACTAAACAACAGTCTTAAATTTTTAAATGACTCACCTGGCGAGGCAGAGAGAATCCAGCTGCAATTAACATTGTACGGCATTGCGTCCTGAAAACTCGGGCTGTTAATTTCTCCACCTTCATCTGCTACAAGACGACTACCGCAACCTAAATTTTAGTATCGATTAATATGTTTTCAATCCAGCAGAGAGCAGTTCTAGTTGTGGCAAACCTGACCTGGTAGCAAATTGAATGCTGGGCAGATCCAAATCACAGTGTTGTGACGCTGTCAGGTTAGGTTTGTTCCAACTATAATATGTTACATGATCCATAATATGCGAGTTAGATTGTTTGATATACCAAACTGTATTCTTAAGAATTCTTTTTAGTGAGGTTAAGGAAAATTAGCGCAATATTTCTCGATTTAAAGCAAGTAATTTCAAATTATTAGAAATCAGACAAATTGTTAACAAAACGCTTACTGCTCAAACTCGGATTGTGGAAATAAACGCTGTATCATTCGGGAAGTGACTGCGAAACCTTCTAATCAGATTTTAGCAGCGACATTGGTTTTACTTAATTTAAAAAACACAGTTTCATATTGTCAATTGGCAGTGACAAAAACAGCGTTACAAATACCTAGGTTTGTCTTTTATTGCAATCACGTGCACTAGTGTTGAAAATAATTTCGTTTTCAATGCGGAATAGTGTGAGCTTTTGAGTGTAAAGTATATCGACAAATGGAACTTCTTGAAATCCCAAAACATTCTGCTGTGAAGTACGAATGTGAATAGCAAAGTGAATGATGCGTGTCCGTGGTGGGGATTGATCCAGGGATGATAATCCAGTACTTTTTATCTCTAATCCAAAAAGGACCTCAAGGCTCGGAAGCAAAGCTGGGTTATGTCGCTGTTCCGGTGGAACGGTGACGGAACAGCAAACTTAACTGAAAATGATGTATTGTCGTCACTGGGGGACAGTTTCCGTTTTAGGAGTTTAGTTTCTGTATTTTGACTTTTTTATTTAGCACTAAGCTCAAGTCTTAACTGAAAGCGGAAGAGAAGAAATAATTAACGTTTTGCATTATCGCTTATCCGGTTTACTTACATTTATAGTCCTTTTTATATTTGGGGTTGTATTTATCAGGAATATTTACAACATTTCACCCGGTTTTGCACAAGTGCTAACTTTTTGGTTTTATCCTCTAAAACCGTTTTAAACAGAAATAAGTCTCTGCATGTTATTAGGAATAAACAGTTTAAATTAATAGTTTACAGTAGTAAATGAAAGTGTTGAAGCTTCACAAAATAAGTCTTTCATGACATGAAGCAATAGAGTAAAATAAGCAGTTTTTCAAAGTATTTTCAAACGTTTGGAGTCGACACATAAGACATTTATCTACAAATAACAGTTTCTGACTGTAACCATTTCATTTGTAATGCTAATATAATAGACCTAACCATGTTTAATCGGGTATGACCATCTTTGCCCTATACTTCAAGCACTTAGCTCTACAAACTAGAAATAACTAAGCAAATAAAGTTCAGGACATTGGAGAAAGTAGTTTAGAGTATCACTAAACGCTCAGTCATTGTGCTTGAATAGTTGATTATAACGGTAATATTATGAGAGAAATTGCTCGAAAAATCACTCCCGTCCTACCACTTCCATTGAACCGAAAGTAACTCTTTTGCTTTTTTAAGTAAAGAACATATTGAAACGAAAATAACTCTGCTGCTTTCGCAAGTAAAGAACATATTGAACATCCAGTTCAATGCTACCTTAATTGCGATTTCTTTAAAATTTTTATTTTATGACAGTTTAGTGGTATTGCAGTGCTAATATGTTGAACTTTTCAAAGAAATACAGTCTCAAGTGATTAAGTTAAGCATTATAGCTTACTTGCAGATATGGGCGTGAGAAATTCTACCTAGAATTCATGTTACCACTTAAATATACCACCATAAAATCAAAAATTCAAAACTTTCACTAATGGCGGTGTTGAACCTGATGTGCGAAATAAAATCATTCAGGTATAATAATGTTGTGAGATTCCAGGCTGCTGTGCCGTGGTCTAAGTGTTATTTCCCCAACCGTTTCGACCGCATCTGCGGCGGTCATCTTCAGTGTTTACGTGGTCAAAGCTTCCAGGGAAACGACTTCCTACCAACTGATCAGTCGCTAGTCTCACAACGTTATTGACAACGGCCGTGAAAGCCTTCATTCTTACATCATTCAGATATATTTCATACAACTAAATTGCATGCACGTAACTAAGTACCTTGGTGGTAATGAGCCCTGAATCCGTTGCCGACATTTACTCCATCCGCAGCAAACTGCACATAAAGCTGGTTTCCTGTTGATATTATAGGCGTTGCTGGTTTTTCGTCCCCACAGGCCATCAACTTTTCTACCGCGCTGGTGCTGTTTCCGTCACGAACCTGTATTAAATGAATATTAGGTCTAAGCTTTAGAATCTTCACGAAATTGGATACAGTAAACTCTCATTAATCCGGATTCTATTAAACCGGACCTCGCTTAATCCGAACAGCAGTTTAAATGTGCACACTGTATAAATAAAACGTCATTCAGCGCAATAATGTATATTTAGGTCGGATTTTGTATTTTTGCGATGCATTTTCGTATTTTTTTCTCATGCAGTGATATATTTTATTCTCTTGAATTCAAAATACAATGTTTGCTACGTACAGTACTTGGTTCATGTGCCTGGGCTCAAATTTTGTTCCATCCCTTCTTTCAAAAATTGGTATACCTGGATCCTCAGCTAGTCTGGCATAATGAGGGTCTACTTATATGGACAGCTTCATTATACCGGACGTAGCAATTGTTGCAAAAACACCTTACAACGACTCCAAACACGTTAGATCCTTGTTTCATAGCCTTTCAATAAAACGGACAACATGGTTTCCCTTTTAGTCAGGAACAATAAGGATCTATGTACTGTATAGGTAATTTTATGATACCGGACTTAACAGTTGCTGTGCAAAACACCATAAAAAGATTACAAACACGATGGCTTCTTGCTTCATTATCTTTCATGAATTCGGACGACCTTGATCCCATCAGTATGAAATAATGAGGTTCAATTATATGGGCGATTTCATGGTACTGGATGAAACAATTGTTGCACAAAACACCTTGCAAAGACTCTAAACACGTTAGTTTCTCGTTTCAATGCGTGGATTTTATGAAGAACATGGACTCTTCTTCTATGTAATGCAACTAAATTTTGAAGATTTCCATGGTCAATAGAGAAACATTTGTTTTTGCTTAGCAACGGCCGTCTCTCAGAAGATGCGTCCGTTACTGATCAAAAAATATTGTTTAAATAATGTGTTTCTGGATGCCTTCAAATTTTAGAACAACTTTTTTACTTTTCATGTGAAATTTAACATGAAAAAGAAGACGCGTTACCTTAATTGTATGAAATGAATTCATTAAAAAAATGATACATGTGTATTCTTCGATTTGGTTCTGCGTCAGTAATAGTTGAGGGACAGCTAGATATTTAAAATTTTCTGACATTTTATGGCGGAGGAAAAAAGGTTTTTCCGGTGTTTTATGGCAAAATGGAAAAATTGATTTTTTTACTAACTGAACTAGTTTTTAAGTTACTTTTTTACTATAAATAATCAGAAAAACCATAATTGCTTGGGCAAACATAAATTCGTACGTATGTTGTACAGATTAATTAAAGTCTGGGTGTTTAGTGAACTAATAAAATGTTCACTTAGTGCAATAGGAGCAGAAAGAGTTCTTTTTAGACTATAGAATCAAAATGTATACTATTTCATTTAGGCGCAACATCTCCAAGAAGTATGATCGCCCGCATGCTGACTAAATCATAAAAGGGAGGTAATAAAACTGATCTCTCCTGTTAAAGTTTTTTTTTTTTTTGGCTAACGGTCATAGTCTAAATTGAGTCTTTAACTTAAATAAACATTATTGCACTCACTTGCCAATGAATTAGAAACAAAGAGAGAAAAACTTCTTGCCTCGCTCGCAATGCGCAAGGGTCTGGAGAGAGTATCATGATACCGAGCATGCTCTGCTGGGCATAGAAGTGGTTCCCTGGTGTTCCTCGAGGGTGAACAAACAGCCATGCGATACCTAGATATACTGGCAGATCAAGTGCACCCTACGATGTTGCATTTTTATCCTGATGGCAACGGATACTTCATGCACAATAACGCAACTATGAATGGTGCTGGAAGTGTTGAAAAATGACTCGCTGAGCATCAGTGTGACTTCCAACACCTTCCCCGGCCAACGCGTAAAACGGATCTTAACCCTTTAGAAAATGTGTGGGATATGGTGAAAAGACTCAATATTTACAAGATCTGAAAAGCTGCATAGCCAATGCATGGTACTCTCTGGATATAAATGCACTCCATAAGCTTGAAAACTCGATGCCCATGCGAATCAGAGCAGTGATCCGTGCAAAAGGTGGTCCAACAAAATATTGATCTTGTGCTAATCAGTGCTAATTCTGTATTAGCTACCAGTTTGTTTGACACTCTTGGCTTCCTTAAGAGGTTTTCCACCTCCAGCTCAGTCACTCCTATGCCGTGCTGTTGAGTGATAATAAACTTAAAAATGCAGTCCTCGGCTGGAATTGACTGAGCTGGCGATGTATTTCGTGTATTGGTCTTGAGTTTCTAATTCATTAGCCAATGAGTGAAGTATGATAGTAGATTGGAGAATCAACATCTATCCGCACTTAATCTGTTAGACGCTCAGCGTTAATTGTTGAACAAAACACAACGTGGCCAAAAGAAAACGTCCCCAATACATGTAGTTCTAGCTGCCTATCAGTTTAAACAATGAAACCAAGCTTTCAGGCATGCTTTTTTGAATGTTTCGAATAAAGCTGGAATGCGCTGGAAAGTTTCGAATGACAGCACTTTTCTTTTCCTTGCGCAAACAGAGTTTTAACGATTAGCATGTGACGAAAATTGCTGGTTGGAATATTCGTACATCTGACCGAAGAGACTCTCCCCACTGCTATTTAATGGTTTTTCCTACTACACATGCTTTGCACGTGGTGTTTTGTAATTAAAACCTCTACTATTGTACAAACCGAGCGAGTTATGCAAAGTGTGGCAAGTCTCCAACTCACTTGGGCTGTCACTAGACCTTTTTAATCTTTTATGTAAATGTTTTAAGCCCCCCGCAAATTTCACTCCACGCCAATTGTGCAAATGCAGTGTGTGTTTTTTCTATTCTCTGATTACTTTAAGCAAAGAAAAAATGAATGCTGCCATTCAAAAATTTCAAAATCATTTCACTGTTACCATAGCCATGAGCTTTTCGTTATTTTAAATCATCACAGTCTTCAGCGCATATCTTCATACTACCAAGTCAAAAAACGTGGTTCGATAGGTTAAGCGGATAGACCGATAGACCAATCGAACCCTAGAGATTCATATACAGGGGATGTTTCCTTCGGGAACAACCTGTATTTAAGACAAATTGAATAATCTCCGAGCCTTTGACGCTACGTTAGGAAGATGTGAACTTTTGATAAAACACTTCCATAGTCTTTTCTACTTGCAAAAAGTACTCAATGGTGATATGAACGTTTTCCGTCTTCAACGTCCTTACTGTTGAACCTTTTCCCAAAATATGTGTGAAGATAAAAGACAAAAAGAAACTGCATTAGTAAAACTAACCGAAACGAATCCCTTGGAACAGTTAGCTTCCTGTGGCAAATGAAAATCGTAAAATTCCAGCACCACAGTATGACCAATTCCAACAGTTATTATCCACTCACATACGTCGTTTACGTCGTAAGGATTTGGGTAATTAGGTGACATAATAGTGCCTTCCTCCGTAGAAAACGTACCACCGCAACCTGTAAAAAAAAACCTATCTTAATGACACTGTCAGTTTTGTCTGTTTTCTTGTTTGTAGTTGAAACTAATTCAGGGTATTTTCAAAACATTAGCCGTTTTTCAATCAAGATCTTTAAACGTTTTGAAACGCAAAAGTAGAGGAAAAAAAACGATACTAACCTCCTGGAATTTTTTTGATTGAAGCCGCAAATCCTTTTCCTGCCATTGAGTGATCGCTGTGAAATTCCAAAGTCATCTGATTCCCGTGAGAGGTCACGGTTTGAGGTTGAACTATTCTTCGACAAACATTTAACAGCCGAGGAGCATTTGCGTCTTCCCCACCATAAACCTGTATAAAATTTTAAGAATAATAATAATTATGATTCTGAGAAGTTAAATTTCTCGCAATCAGAGATTGCAGCTAGATTTTGAAACAAAGCTTTTTATCTTACGAGGTCTGGCTATTAATTTTCAGGACTGACGTAACTGTAGGAGAACGAAAAACCCAAACATGCCGCTAATGATTGCATATCGAAGAGCGTTTTCTTGCGCATGTGCAGTGTAATCGGCGCCATTCTGAAGTAAGCGGTTCTTGTGGAAAGGCACATTAAAACGTAACTCTTAAACTCCTGTTGTCGAAGTGAAAATGGAGCAAAGAATTAACATTAAATTTTAAAATTAAAATCATTTATTTCAATAATGAGAGCTTTTAATGAAGGTTTCCATGATTCAAACATGATATGCATTGTATCTTAGCTAAACATGGTTGTCTTTTAAATCTTCTAATTTTTCTTTTTTTGCCCCGCAACCTAAAATCAAGTTTAACTTATCGAAACGGTGCAATGCCGTGCTCTGTAGTGGTGCAGCATAAACCTGATTTAGAGAGAATTAAACACTAACTATTTACTGAACGCAGTTTGCATCTTTTTAGAAAGTCAAAAGTATTAAACTGAAATTGAAAAAAAAGTTTTTAGTACATTTTAAATTATAAAAGGAATTTCACAGTTTTCTTCTTTATACTTTATTATTTTAAGAATGTAATAAAAAAAAATGCTTACCCGAAAATAATCGTACAAGCATTCATTTCCTGCTTCCATATCCAATTCGTGAATTGTAAGTTCTACTCTGAAGCCTGGCGGGTACCATATGTGCCAAATGCACTCGACGTCAAACGGGTACCCGTGGGGGTAGTTGGGGGACAAGATGACGGCTTCGGGCTTGTCTCTTATATCTCCTCCGCATCCTAGGGGAACAGTAAATAATGATACCAAACCACAAAATAATTACCTTATCAACAGCACATTTAGAGTACAGCAGATCTTGTTTATAACGAGCCCTGATTTCGCGAGAACCTGGAATTTAGCAAGGAAACCAGACATACTTGATTGGCACAATGTTAACTCCATGGGATCATAACTTGCTTTTAACGAGCTATCTCCGCTTAAAACGAGCAATATTTTTGCGATTCAAAAAAAAAATTTTCGTTTCCAGCTCGGCTTATCCTTTTTTGGTAAATTTTCTCTAACATTCTGTTGTCAACCAAAGTTAGTGATAATCATAAATCCTGAGAACAAGCAATGACAGCACTTTTTCTTAATTTGTAAAGTAAAGAAACATTTAAAAATCACATTATGTGTGTGTATGCATGTTCCTCAAAAACAACAACACAGGAAAAAGACATTCAGGCAGTTCAAAGCAAATTAACCAGCTTCTTTGGAACGTAGAGATTAAAAAGGAGAAAAATAGCAACTGTGATGAATACTTATGGTTTTTATAAAACTCGTTTTTAACGAGCACTTGGTTATAACAAGCAAATATCGCGGTCCCTTTGCGCTCGTTATAAGCAAGTTCGACTGTGGTACAATGAAATCCCGTCACAACGATTTTAAAAGGACCGTAAATTTTGTTCGTTGTAACGGAAACTTCGTTGTATTGGAATTCCAGCAATCTAATAGAAGTTAAATCGAGACTGAAGATTTTCTTCGTTGAAACACATAACAGTTGTATTGGTATTCTTTGTAACCGGATTTCACTGTATTAATGGTTAGTAGCAATTCTGACTATGAGAACGATGCCCCAAAAAACTACACAAATCCTTATATATTATTTCTATAGCCTGTTTTTGGTTTCTACGCGAGATTTTCCTCAATTCTTGATCGACTTCTTTGATTTGCACCTTATTTTAAAGTTTATCGTGCAGGCTACTGATGAAAAATAGACCCACGGTCTAAAAATAGTTTTTTCGGGCAAAAAAACCTGTTTTAAAGAACCAGAATGAGGTTTTCGGTTAAATTTATAACTTTAACTTGCACTGTTACCGACAGAGCTGAATAGCTTGATCGGCAGAGCGTTCGACTGGTAACGAGGAGAATGCGTGTTCGGACCCGCGTCCGGACAATCTGCATCAAAAAATTAGAAAAAAATGGCGCATTACATGAACAATGAATAACAAATATAAGGGAATACATGAGGTAGAAACGCCCCTAGCTGTTATGAAAACTTGATGCAACACGGAGCTAAATTGATACTCAATTTTAAGGTTTTTTTTTTTTAAGCTTTGGCTCCGGGAAGAAAATTAAAGCATAATGTAAGCGAAAATATAAGTATCAGGTTTAAGATTTCAGACTACATTGGAATTGTTTTTTGTTCAGTAAACTATAATAAATCGTATGTTGAAATATAGATTCTTCTAATGCGTTTTTGACTCTTTGTACAAATAAAAAAAATACTACCTCAATTTAAAGGGTAATATATATATTTTTCTTCTTTTTGCAAAAAAACAAATAGCGTATCACATTTTTACTACATTTAAAAAGCTACGCTTAAAAAAGAACTTAGTTCAAATTATTTTGTATTTTAACCGTGCTGTTAAATGATGAACACGTGCTGCCATCTAAGTCATAACGGTTCAAACAGCCTTCGATAACAAATTGTAAAAATTTTCAAAAATAAAAACACTTCTCGGCAAGAAAAAAAATTTAAAATTACCTGTGGTTTTTTTTTTTCGGTAGAGCGTTCGGCTATAAACTGTGTGAACTTCGGGCCAGTTCGGGCTGTCCGACATAATAGCAAATTTGCAGTAACATTACGCATTACATGTACTCATAACATACAACAGATAACACACGTAATAAAATAAATGCAGTGGGAATGCTATTTGGTGTTTCGACTCCTTTATGCAGGTTGCAGCTATCATTCAGATAAGTTGACTGCTAATCGAAGGGTGTTCTTCCCTTTTTTTTAAGCTTTGACTCCGTCCAGACCACTGAGCATAATGTAAGCATAAAAAAAAGTATTAGATATACCTCAAGGGAATCCTTTTTGTGCAGAAAAACATTTTCATTGTATGCTGAAATGTAGATTTTTCTAATAGCAGTGTTCGAACTTTTGTACAAATGAAAAAATACTACGCCAAATTAAAACTACGAGTTTCAACCAGTAAATCTTTAATTATTTATTCGAATACGATATAAAACATTAAAATTATTATCAACTTCATTAGTAAGAAATCATTTTCTACTCCTCTGCTTTCGGCTGAAAAAAAAAACACTTTGTCTACGTTCGAAAAATTACACTTAAAGAACGAACTCAGTTCAACTGGTTTTGGTTTTGAATTTTAAGTGTTCGATTAAAAGAAAAACAAGTGCGGGCTTTTAAGCCGTACAGGTTAAAGAAGCCTGCTATGGGAAATTGTTGAATATTCAAAAATAAAAACACTTATTTTTTCAACCGAATTTATTACTTCTCTAGAATGTTTCTTTCAATCGCTACGTGAGATCTTCCTCATTCTTTAATCAAATTCCATGTTTTACGAATAATTTTAAATCGTATCATGCTGGCTAATGACAAAAAATAGACACATGATCTTATTATATTTTTTCGGCGAAAAACTTTTTTACTGTGTTTTATTACGCATTCCTTCAATGAATAGCATTCGAAAAGGAAGGCACAGTTGCTAGGTTTGTTGGAGCGTCGTACTGTTAATCAGAATGGCGCCAGTTCGAATCCGTGCCACTAAATATCTCTTTAATGTGCCTTTTTTTCCGTCAGATGCTCACATGGGCAGGACTGTATTTGCCACAACCTGTTTTTTCACATGCAAAATTACTGATTTTTCATGTGTCACTCAGCCACACTTTTAATGATATTTATATTTGCATTGAAAATACGTACAACCAAAAGGGGAGCGATGATCAAATGATCACAACGTTGTATTTAACGAGGTTTTGTTACTGATGTCAAATTACATGCCTTCTTTTGTGCGCTTACTTTTTTCCGTTTACTTTTTTCGGTTTTTCTTCATAATATTCTTTCTTTGAAATTTTTAAAGAGCGAAATGCCTTATGAAACGATTCGAAGTACAGTGCGGAGTTCCGCACGGGTCGACTAGTTTTTGCCTATTTTAGGTGCTCTCAAAAGAACACGAAAAGAGAAAAAAAGAAAAAAAAAACATCTGCTTTTGGCGATGGGCCCTTTTCATTTGAATACTGACAAGTTGCATTCAAAATATGTTTCCGCAACCCGAATTGCTATAGCATCTTAGCACGTTAGTAGTGCGATAGCACGTTCTTCATCCGTTAGTTTTCGTCGAGGCATGACAAAACCATATAAGGTATAAGCCAACCTAAGGTAAGGAGGAAGGCGGGAAAGTATAAACCAACTCAATAATTTCGTATATAAATGTGACTCCATTATGTTATGAAAATCAATCAAACTTTAATAACATCACACATAACGTAGTTACACCTCAAGAAGTCGTCGCTCAATTAATAAGAAATCTATCAAACACGATCTCGTGCGTCTTTTACTTTTTAACAATGAGGTTTGCGATTCGTCAGTTTGTGTCAAATGAAATAAATAAATATATTTAACAATTGAAATGCATTAAAAATATATATGAGATGTTGCCTTATATTATACTAGTGGTACCCGCACGGCTTTGCCCGTAGTAGAAAATTAAAAGATCTTTTGGTTCGCCTGTATATTTACAAATTATGTATGATGAATTTCTCGCCAATCGGCTTGCCCATCTTACGGTTCCATGTTATGATAACTTGGTAATTTACGCGTCTATCTTATGATAATTTTGCTCGGGAAAACGTTCTTAAAATTCGAATAGAAAAAGAACAAAATCGCTTCGAGGTGCACACCCCTATGCTACAAATTAATTTTGTGCCAAGTTTCAGGAAAGTCGCCCAAACGGTTTAGGCGCTATGCGCTGTCACAGAGATCCAGACAGAAATCTAGACAGAGAGACTTTCAGCTTTATTATTAGTAAAGAAGTTTTATTATTACTAGGAATGATCATTACGTGTGGGAACATTGAAGAAGGAACCGAAACGTCAATAACGGTCAAGCGAGGATAATAAGCAATTCGGATTGCTCAACAAGAAAACAAAAAATGCAACTAAAACTCAACTAAGTCATGGCAGTTTCTACTTTGCTACATGGCTCTAAGACATGAACTCTGAGTTAGGGTGGGCCAAAAAAACTTTTTTTGGAAATTTGTTTTTGGATCGACTGTAAAAGTTGCTATATGGGTCTGTTATCTTCCTCAAAAAATTTCACTAAATTTGCTTAATATTTAGCCGGCCCTATTTGGACTTGAAAAATTTAAAAAAAGGGGCAAAAATGTACTTTTTTTCAAAAAAAACAGGTTCCAAAAAAATAAATTAATTTAAAACTAGTTCCAGCAAACAGTAGTCAGTAAATCAGTTGTAACACTCAAAGATTTTTATACATTTCGTAGAATACTTAGCTGCACCTTTTAAGACTGAAACATGGAGAAAATGAAAAAAAAAAAAATAATAATAATAACACTAGTTTAAAACGTAGTTTTAAAACAAGTACTAATACTGAAATGTTACGTGAATGTTGCGTTACTTAGAATATACATTGAAAATTCAATTTTTTGCGACATTTGTTCGCCAATTTTAAAAAATGCACACACTCAAATAAAAATAGTTGTACAAGATGCTGATTTTCTAATCTGCGGTTCAAATTGTTTCTCCTGGTTAATAAACGGCGCTCAACTGCTTTTATCATTCCTAAGATTATTTTACTATTATTTTAGATATATATCGCTAACAGCTGGTGAAAGTGTGCAAAAGAAATTTCGCAAGGTATTACAACCCAAATTCAAAATAGAGAATCAGAACTGTTTGAACAAAACTTGTCTCTGAGTCGGGAAAAAAATGAACGCATGCAAATTAAAAAGATTAAAACTCGTTATTCATGAATGGGTAAATCAATTTAAACTACTTTTCAGATATTATTTTAACAATTTTTGGATCACTAACACATTGGAAAAATAGATAGATTTTTTATATGGGTCAAAAAATTAGAATAATCTAGTCATTCAATGTGAATTTTAAAAAGTGGCGAAAATATTTGCATAGCTGTTACGATATAGTTTGTCACTAGTATGAAGGTTGGCGCCCGGATAATTTTACGCTCTTTTAAAAGCCTTTTACTGCTCAAAATGGGTCGTTAAGGTGATAAATAGGAAAAAAAACGAAGTTACATATTGTATCATTGCTTAAAGTTAGAAAAAAAAAAACTATCCTACCCAATTCGAATGAAGGTTTTACAATCTATGGTATGCAAGATTTTAAAGGAACCTAGAAGGACACTGACCAACTAAAAAGTAACCGAATTGTAACATCTGGCAGGGATGAACTCAAATTTAATCGTTGAAAAATGCTTCTTACGTCCATAAGTGTTGGACAGAATGTATAGTTATCTTATTTACGCTAACTGCACTTGGACGGTTGCATAAACGGCAGTTACACTTCCGGATCTACGAAGTATAAGACCAAAGATAAACATGAAGCAGAACCTCACACGACTCTCCTGGAGCAAAAAGAAGCTCAAACAGGGGTAACAAGGATGGAAAAGTATTATATTCAGTGATGAATCTTTTTTTTTTTTTTTTTTGAAATATCTGTAAACAAAAAAAGGTCTTCGGGTTTGACTTTTAAAAAGAAAAGCGTATGCGAAATCTTGTGTAAGAAGTTCTCTCCACTTTGGCAAATCCTTCTTGGTTCGTGGGTGCATGAGGACTGCTGGAATTGGGAAGTTATATATATCTTAAAATAAAACAATGCGTGATTTCCGCTATTTATCAATAATACTGCATGATACTTCATCTGAGTCACATCAGTTACGCATTTAGTGACATATTTTATGTTTCAGCAAGATTCTACTCCGTGTCGCATCTCTAAATCGACTCATAGATTTTAAACAGAAAGAGGAATTTCGGTATTAAACTGGTCAAGCAATTCAACCAATCTCAATACGATCAAGAATTTGTGGTACAGTCAAATTTAAAGAAAGCGGTTCAAGACCTGGTGCCCACCAGGACTTGAACCCAACAAAATGGAGCTCGTTGCCGCATTTAAGAGGGTATGGAAACAGTGCCAGAAACGATTAATGTAAACAAAATCCGTGTGAGAAGAGATTAAAGCATTGAATCTAGCAGAAAATAACGCATTCTAGTATCCCTTTAACCCGTAACAGGAGAGGTGAAAAAGTATGGGCATAACAGGGGATGTGAGGCTCGCTCTACTTTCATTTTTTTTTTTTAAATCGTGTAATTGAGATAGATTCCTGTAATTTTCCTTAAGTGCTCTTTGAACTTTCATTAGAACGGAAAAAAAGTTTGAATTCTGAATTAAAATATACCGAGAACATTTTACTAAAGCCTTATGATTTTTCAAGAAAATTCATATGCTGCAGTAAATAATTTACTACTCGTAATAAAATGAATCTATTACTTATTAAGGATTTTATTTTAATTGTTTAATATATACAGAACATTTTAGTATAAGAAAATTGATTATATCACGTTACGGAAAAATTTTCACAGTCCTTTAACTATTAGTATTTTTCGTCGTAATTCCAAGAATAATTCGGCCCTCATTATTCCTAAAACATTTCTGTGAACATTTCAAACAACTCCTAACCTCAACAAGAATATTTGCATTTCTTTTGCATAACGCGGATAAGATAAAGGAACCCCTATTTCCGCGGTTCGCCATGTCTACTATTGCCAAAAATTGTAACACTGAAGAGGAGGTACGGTCTCACAAACCGCTTCTAAAGAATGCAATGAAATTTAAACCAGATGCCCTTTCCAAAAGATGCTGATAAGCAAGATGGAGGTTCAAGATCACAAAACAAAAAGCTATTAGGAAAAACCATTCAATCGGACTGAAAATGAAACAATGCTGGTGGTATAAACTTTTGAGCGGTGTGTGAGACCGCACCTCCCCTGTTAAGGGTTAAATATTCTAATTTTTTGACTCAATGTAAATCTTCATCACTATGATTTTTTGGATTATTCTGTCTAAGATTGTTTTTAATTGAGTATATTTCAAATGAAATGCACACTTTAAGGTCTAAGAAAGATGTCACGTTCATTTAAATATCTAATTTGCATTTATATTTGGTTAAAATAAACTTTTTTCCAAAAAGTGGGAAGTATTCTATTATTTTGAGTTTGCGATGTATGAGCTTTGAAAAAAGTAATATGAGATTGCTCAACTTATCGGTTAATGGATGCGACAGAACAACTGTAAATACAGATAGAAAGGTGGAGTAATTGGTTTACTTGAGACATACTTTTACAGTGGAACATATGTCTGCTGCTTGCTAATGAGTTGCCAATGAGGCATCTTATTCTAGAAATGGACGGTTGCACAAAGGACCACATTCATATTCTGGAGCTATCGGACAGCTCCTCAGAGATTGAAAAAATCCAGTGGTCAAATTTGATAAAATTGGCTTCAATTTTCTGACTTTGGATATGAAAGATATAAAAAATTTAAGTACTGGACAACAGCATTTGTATCGAATCTGTCTTGCCGTAAAAGATGGTAGTTGCCCTTCTATCGTGGCTTACAGAAGCCCAGGCAAACTCAGTCATGCAGGATGGCTGACAACTGCAAACCATTTGTTGCGCTTGTATATAGGCACTCCAAGTCCATCAGAAAATCTTACACTGCTTGTAAAGTATGTAATTCTAGTTTATGCTCCAATGTGGTTTGAAATAAAACTGAAACCGATCTGCCAGTATGGTGCCCAACATTTTTAGAAAATGATTTCTCTTGCAAGTCAGTTTCCAGACAAAGTTAAGCAGATAAATTTCAAAGTTTTCTCAAGTAATGTGTATTTCGTTCACATCACGAACAGTTACTGTTGACAATGTGTTTTGACTCTAGAAAATACATCCGGGAATTAGCAGTTAGGCGGGTTCTCAACTCTAGAAATAAAAAGACGAAGAGCTCGAAGGTGTACGATTGTTTTGCGTCCGAAACTCAATTTTGAAGCCGTTGATTTAGTTGATTGGGTAAACTGTGTTGTCGGAGAGACATCTCTTACAATACATCTAAAAGACCAAGACTTCAAAGAAAAGTGCGAAGAACAGAGTTAACTTTCCAGACATTTTATTGTCACACGCAGGCTGTGGAAAATTGTGTGAAACTAAAACCTGAAACTGCAATAAGAGTTTGAGGGGAAACTGCACGGAGCGATTTATTCGTGCCAAACTTCAAGCTAGGAAAGAACTTCCATCATTTGATAATAAGGAACAATATTATTCAAAAAGATTGTATTCATTATGCGTGAGGTGTTATAAATTGAATTTGTAGATTTTTATTCAAAATTTCATTCTCTCTATATGTAATTCTAGAAAATGTATGATGCTATTGCGTGATAATAATTACTATGATTAATAGTGCTGTTTAATTAATCAGTCTATGAATAAATTTTGAAAAATGATTTTCATAATAGTTTTTGAAGAAATCCCATATTTTTTTTTCATTTGTCTCCAATTTTTGATGTCAGAAAGGTGCGATTAAATGCTTATTAAAATCAATAACTTTATGGGCTCGTACTGGCTTATTAATATAACATTTTCGTTGCATTCCAGCAAAATATTTGGAATTCATTGAAAAAAAAAATATATGAGCAAAATTCTTTTTTTTTTTTTTTGTTTTTTCAGAGTAAAATAGCGCCGGCTAGATAATTTTTAATATCTAAGAATTTTTTGTGAGTTCTAATTAACTCACTACGCAACTTTTGAGCGCTATCAAAAATGAATTTCGAAAAAAAAAAAAAAAATTTCGGCTTATTTCGGCCCACCCTACTCTGAGTGCCAAATGATAGAAGCAGAATCCAGGCAGCTGAAATGAAGATATTAAAAGATAATTAAAGATTTTTAGCCTATGTGGAAAACTTAGGTCTTATCCGATGTACTGAAGAAAATGAACTTCCCAGAGCTGGGTTCTACTCTAGGCCAAAAGGCAAGCGAGACCTTGAATGGCCTAAAAAAAAAAAGCCAGACCAAGAACATGATGATGATGATCAATGATAATGTAAAAGATTTGTGGATGTGGTGACCTGATCGGTAAGGTTTCGGTCTCGTAACTGGAAGGTCATGGGTTCGATGCCAGCGGAACGAGGATCCTCCGTGCGCATTAATGGTAACTCAGACACGTTAAATATGTTCGTTGTCACACAATCCTCCAAGTTCTCATTCCAAATAAATACTTCCGTGGGTGCTTATTTGTTTCGTACCTTAAGGTACGAAACATAAGGTCAATCATACTCTATCTCTGATCGTTTGAATTAAAATAGACTGGATTTTATCACAAATTCGAAACAAGAATTAAAGTAAATGGATGCTTTTTACATAAAAATTATAATACGTTGATCCAATTTCTACGCCCAAAGCGCACAAAGGAAAAATTTAAAGGAGACTTATTATTCCGATGTGACTTGAATTTAGAAAAATGCATATGTAGTGTCGTATAACACCACTTAAATGACTCTGACAAGTCAACAAATGCACACAAGTGAAATTGGTCCTGCTACTATTTATTATGATAAACCCAAAAGGGGGACTAAATTTAATCCTGGACTTAAAATAAGAGTATAATTAAAGAGATGCCTTCCCAAATGGTTTTTAAACAACCTATTCTTTATATTCAGTAAATTACCGCCCATTAGCCAGGGCTAAAGCAGAAATACATGAAATACACCGCCAGCTCAGTCATTTCCAGCCGAGGACTGCAGTTTCGTGCTTATTGTTTCGCACTCTTGGCTTCCTTTAGAGATTTTCCATCTCCAGCTCAGTCACTTTCCTTTGCCGGGCTGATGAGTGCTAATAAGCACGAAACTGCAGTCCTCGGCTGGAAATGACTGAGCTGGCGGTGTATTTCATGTAACCTATTCTTTATTTGAATCTTTGAAACTGCGATTATTCATAACATTGCACTCAATAATCACATCATATGTTTCGAAGAATGAATAAATACAGTATGACCCCCGATTTAACGATTGTCAAGGGACTGGAAAACGTTTTCGTTAAATCAGGGATATCGTTAAATCGAGGAGCATATGCATTTAGTGCAGTTAAATTCGGACCAGTTAAATGTTTCATTAAATTGAGGAAATCGTTAAATCGGGTATCGTTAAATCAAAGCTAAACTATAATAATATTTTCTGACATAGTTACATCAAGCAATCTTATACGAGTCATATATATAAGGCTGCCCAACGAGACTCCCTGCCCGTATAATTTTGCATATAGCTAATAATCTATTTGGATAATAGCTAATAACCTTGACTTCTATTACAAGCCAAAAAAAAAATTCAGAAGCTCTACAGACGAAATCCGGCGAAGGCTGTCTCAGTCATCCCCCACCATATGTTCATCAATTTGACTTCTATGTCCCGTATCAATTGACACCAAGGTTCAAACATTTTCTACGTTGTCCATTCATCTTGCATGTCGCCTACCTTTCTTTCTTATCCCCCCTCCCCTCTTTTTGAAAGGTTATTTACAAGCCTTCCCTCTTAAAGAAAATTTGACAATGATGGTAATTTTGAATGAAGAATTTCAATATCGTCGGCTGTTTTTCTGTCCAACAAGTCATTGAATTCATCCAGACTTTAACACACATGAATAAAATTCCTCTATGAGGCCGTACAAGTTTGTCACCATCTAAAGCAATATTATACTCAATCACTTACCTTTCATACTCCATTCCAATCTGAAGCCTTCTCTTGTGACGGAGTGGTCTGTGACAAGCTTTACAATGGCAACGTTCGTTGATGTTGTGATGGGTGCAGGAGGCTTTGTCAAACTCCCACAATATTTACTCAAGGATACTGGCTGCATATTCTTGACTTCTGAAATCTGAAATGTTTAAGACACCTTTATTCAAATAACCTCCTCTTAAAATTAGGACTTTGAAAAACATGATTAACTATTTCTTAAACTCAGAGAAGTCTTAAATCACAAGACCTAAATGCACCAAATTGAAAACTAATTGCTTCTACCTAAAGCTGCTTTATGTTACAAAGTCCATCCCTTAGTTATAGTAAAATGGAAAGACTAAAAACTTTCTGATTACCAATCCGTACATATTGCGTTAAATGTAGTGCATCACATTTGTACATTTTTCTCGTACTTAAGTTTAGCCGAAAAGAATGTTAGGAAGAGGGCCAAAACGATGGTCCTTACCTGCAGTGTGGCAACGGTTTGCTTAATTCTGTGTTGTGGCTGTTTACACTTCGCATTGTTAATGACTACCATTATAATTTTAAATAGTAGACTTTATTAAACTTGCAATCAAATATCGAACTCCAAAAAGCTTCCAGCAATTCTTTGACAACCTTAAACTGCTTTAAGGCCACTAACTGAGTCTATGAGTTAGAAAAATATCCGAAACGATCTTACCTCTACATAGTCGTTGTCACACGAGTTCCCTCCTTCTAGGGTAAAATGTGAGAAAGCCAGTGAAATGTTATTTCCTTTGGGAGCTCGGATGACCCAAGCACAGTTTTGGTTTCGCGGGTAGTTGCTGGGGAAGTTGGGGCTCTCTATGACTCCACGTCTCTGAGTGAACTCGTTCCTACAAACTGTCAACAGAAAGAAAAGGCCATTCTTATGGTCCGAAAGGACTTTTTTTGCGTGAAAATTTCATCATTGCACATAAACTAAAACAGTTTAAACTATGACTTTATTACACAGAAGTTTATGTGAATTTAGAATGTCAACGTCGGCAATTGTTTTTAGAAATAAAAAATAGATATCAATACTATTTAAATTCCACATAGGAATTAATACTGCCAAAATTTAAAAAAAAATTGAAAAAAAACAAAAAAAAAACAGCAAAAAAAACAAAAAAAAATCTAAGAAATGCTCACTTGAAGAAAATTCCGAAATATCGTAAAATATTTCCAAGCAAACGTTGGAGAATTTCACGTTTATCCACCATACTGTATAAAACAAGCATGCTTGTGAATAGTTCTTTGAATCGTTATAAGTTGCATAAATGACGATTTCTCACTTCAGCACAATGCAAAAAACACCAGTGCAAAGATCTACTCAGCTTCTTTATTAAGTGTTACGCCTTCAGCTAAGTTACGGCTCAGCTACAACCATTGATCTCCATCCCCATATTAGAGCAAAATGCAGTCCCTGGTTATTGCAGCGTTGCAAAAATTTCAAACAAGTAAACTTTTCAGTATTTGCTTGCGACTCTTCCTCAGCTTTAGCCAAATTAGCTGTAGGAGCTTTCCAGGTAAATTGAGAAACTTCCAAGCTATTGCTACTTACATGTATAAATTTCATTGGAAAGTTCCTGATTTATTGTAGAAACTTGACTGGTTTTTATTATCAAAGTTTCTGAATTTTCCCGAAATATTCCAAAAGAATATCAGGAAGGTTACTAAATCTTAGCGGGAAACCTGTTTTATGCCAGATATGTCCATGGAAGAAATTAGGCACACTAGTGGCGAAATATTTTCAAGCAACGTCAGTAAATTACTTTAGGGCTTTAGCCTCAATCTGTTTTGCAAATCAAGCTTCCTCAATTCTTTCACGCATCTCACGCAGAATTGAGACTTTAACCCTGTATAAAAGAGTTTCATTCAATTCCAAGCGATGGAGCCAAAATGCGTTATACCAGCTGGATTGGTGTGATTGTCAAATGTTTTAATTAATTTCGTAACTAGCACTCTTTTTACAGGGTGTTCTGAAATAGACTGACTGTTTTCAAAAATTTATAACTGGACAACGGTTAATGATTAAAAAAAATAAAAAAATAAATTATTACAGAAAATTAGTGTGAAGGGCAGTAATTTTTCCCCCCACGGAGTTTTAAATTTTAGTTCAAAATTTTTTCAATAGATGGCGCTGCAGATAGCCTGCAAGTCAAAACAGAAGAATTGAAATTCACCGATTTTTCCTTCGATTATTACAAGTGATTTCAGCCGACGATCGATATTTTGAAAAAAAATTTATGCAATTTTGTTCATTAAAAACGTTTTGGGAAAATTATGATGTAATGTTCCATTTTTCTGTGGTTCACGGGCTTACTATCTGCAGCGCCATCTATTGGAAAAGTTTTGAACTAAAATTTGCTACTTAAGAGGGAAAACATTTACGACTTTCAAAATGAATTTTCTGCAAGATTTATATTTTTATCATTAAACGTTTTTCTGTAATCAATTTTTCAAAACAGTCAGTCTTATTCAGGACTCCCTGCATTTGTTTTGCCATCCAGTTTCTACGAAACGCTGCCCAGTATTTCTTTTAAGGAGAGCATTTTTTCACACACATGTAAAAGAAATCAATACGTTAGTGTCTTCATGGAATGGAATATTATTTCTGTTCACTCTGTATGTTCGCTGTTAGAATTACAAATCTAATGGAAACAAACTGAGCGATTCTCACTAATTGAAGGCATGACATCTCAACAATTACAGTCTGTTGCTTAAGACCAACGTACGACATCTCAGAATGTTTTACCACGGTTCGAATCTGAATTGACGTTTTCTGCAGAAAAGATGTTTTTAAGGCAGAATACATTGTTTGAGACACGCAATAAATTCTCAAATAGCTACATCTTCTAGCAAAAGTCATTAAGTCCACAAAAAATATAATAAATCACTGCAATGAATAAGATTTCTCTGTTAGTTCTTTCATGATACAAAACCAACAATATAATTAAAAAGTTACATGAATAAACTTGGCTTAAGAACTCGGAGTAGGTCTGATGATTTTTGTTATTTTACCTAACGATTAAAAAGTTTAAATTGACAATGTTTTAGACAGCCTGGACTTTTACCTGGAACACCAATGTCCAAATCCAATGCCCATTATTAAATTTCATTAGATCAGCTTTTTAGAAATGTCTACGTCTTAAAAACCCACTTTCAGAGTAGCTTGTAAAATGGTAATTTTTCTAAATTTTACCTGCTTGGTATGTTAGATGAAAACCTCCTGCAGATGTAGATGCATCAGTCCGGAAAACGACCAACAAAGTATTTCCCGAAGATGTAATAGCTCCAGGATTTGACTGATGGTTGCACATACGCACGAGACTGACAGCATTTGTTGTTTCACCATCAAAGATCTGAAAAATAAATTTGATTTTTGTTTCTTCACTGTCTTTCATACACGGAGAAACATATCTCTGTTACTGTTTGCATTCTGCTGACATTACAATACTTATCTAACAAAACTTTAGTCGCTGTAGGAACCGTACTGTTTGTTATAAATAAGGCTGAGTAGTATATACAATCATATAAAAACAGATTCTTTGAATATATTTTGCGCAGACAAATTGTCACGACGCTTATTGAAGCGAATAAGTATGGAGAAAATTATTAGTTTTAAAAATTCGTAGAAGAAAGCTAGCTATTTACTTTCGTAAAGACTTAAAAGTGACGTCTGAAATGAAGATAAAACGCAGACATTTTGATGGCTTTAAAATATCTGCAGAATAAATGCAGACATCATAAAATTGCATCTTGAGCATTCAAAACTTTTGCAAACTTTTATGGGAGTAGAAAAATATGACAATTTTTAAAAAGAAGAATAAAGAGGGGAATGAAGAGAAAAGGCAGACATTTTGATGTCATCGAAAAATTTACAAAAGTTTTAAAGAATCTGTAAGAAAAGGTTTGTTTTTTTTTTTTTTTTTTGCAGAATTTTTGACGATATTTTTTAGCTGGGTTAAGCTTAAGCATAGGATAAGGATGTGGTTGATGAGGAGGTTACTTCTTGAAGTGAAGATGCGTGGTAAGTAAGTCTCCACCTGCCGTTTTCCCTTAATAACTTAAATCGTTTTAAATGTCGAAATGAAAATTCTAGATGCAAGGTTCTAAGTCATGTGCCCCAGCCCTATGTTAAATAAAAATCTGTTACAATGGATTAACTGTCTGGTCTTTTGAATTCCACCACACTTCTAATGTTCTAATTGAACATTTCGCTTTTCAATCCCTATACTAACTCGAGCCTGGGTACGTCGGCGACTCAAGCCCCGTGACAAAATATTGCCGTCGCCGTCGAAAGGTAAAGCGCAGTATCCGCAGAAAAAGTTTTTGAGAAGTTTGAAGAAACACGTTTTGGGTTCCCCACTAACAATAATAATAGTTAAGTGCTAGAATTTGACGTTTTTTACGGGTTTTGTGTTTAGCGTACAATAAAGCAAAAGCAAGATAGATGATAAAAATGCAAAAAATAAATAAATAAATAAATAAATAAAAATAAAAAAATAAAATAAAATATAAAATAAAATAAATAAATAAAAAAGAAAAATATGCAGATACAGCTGTTTTGCCTTTCCACAGCTGTATACTAGTGGCTTGGTTAATATCGTCTACTTCAACGTGAGATAGACCCCCGCATTTAACCTGATCTTGCCACTTCTGACTTCTTCCCTAAATTTGCGAACCCATCGAAGACACGCAACTTTCGTCTGTTGCATCCCTCCCATAAACTTAACAAATATTGTGCCATGCTGCAGCTGTTTTCATTTAACTCGTATAACAAACAATGTCCTACGTACACCTTCCACGATACACATTCTAAGATTTTTTTCGATGATTAACTTCGCGACACAAGGTGATTTTATGTGTCATACATCTACATGTTTGTTTCGCCAACTATTTACGTCATTACAATGTCACGCTTTGTTGAAAATTTGTATACACAAAAACGAGTAGAACTTTTGCACTCACCAATAGCTTTTGAGATATGAAAAGAAAAGTGAAAAAAAAAAAAAAAAAAAAAAAAATACGCATCGAATATCCAAGATGGCGAGGCGAGTTCTTGCTACTTAACGGCCATATTGTGACAGGCAACGCCCAAGAACATATTCCTTTAGCAAGAATTTTCTATGAAAAATGTGTTTTGTTCAAAGAAACAGATGTTTTGCGGTGAGATCTTTGAGGATAAGCATGTGACTTAGATACTTTTTAGTGTTCTAAAGTTTTATTTAGTTCAGTTACTTATCATGAACAAGTGCAGTAATACAGAATAAATGTTGCGGTTTCTATTCACTTTCTTGGTTACATTTAATATCGATAAAAATACAGGTTCCAATGAGTAATTCAGGTAATCTTTATCTTTATCTTTTCTTTACTATTACTATACTACTAATAATAAAGCTGAAATACTCTCTGTCTGTCAGGATCTCTATGACGCGCATAGCGCCTAGACCGTTCGGTCGATTTTCATGAAATTTGGTACAGAATTAGTTTGTAGCATGGGGGTGTGCACCTCGAAGCGATTTTTCAAAAATTCGATGTAGTTCTTTTTCTATTCCAATTTTAAGAACAAAATTATCATACGATGGACGAGTAAATTACGAAATTATCATAACGTGGAACCGTAACACGGGAACAAGCCAATTGGCGAGAAAATGTAAAATACATTATTTGTAAATATACAGGCGAACCAAAAGACCTTTTAATTTTCTATTACGGGCAAAGCTGTGAGGGTACCACTAGTTGATTATAAAGAAGAGGGATTTATTTTATTCAACTTTCAGTATTATTATGTTCAATTTTTGCAGTTAGCCAACATATAGTTGAAATACAATTATGAAATATATGTGTGAAGAAACGAAGGAAACTAACTTTCGAAACACTTAAATGACATACAGAATATTTTATCAGTTCATGTTTTTTCCTGCTTTTCTTCTAACTTCAAAAAAGATGATTAGCTACATTTAGAAGTGGGTCTGAAGTTAACTGCAGATGTTTTGTGCTTACTTTATGCACTATTTTCACAAATTTCAAAGGTTTATTTTTAAGTCTAATAACTATGACAAATACTATTCAGTAATTAATAAGATTTAATTTCCATACCTGAACATAATCAAAACGGCATTTCGGGTGTGTTTCTATGTCAATGTCAACAAATGCTATGGTTATGACAGAGCCATGGTTCACCCTTATGAGCCACTCACAAACAGCATTGCTTGGATAAGCTTGCGGATAATTTGGTGACACTATGCTACCACCTGGAGATGTCAATAAGCCACCGCAACCTGATGAAAGCAATTATGCAAAATAAATATCTATATAAATAAAACAGAGAATATATATGTATATTTATATGTGTGTATGTACAGGTAGTTGTCAAAATAAAGGAAACACCTGTGAATAAAAGTGACATTTTTCAAAGCGCTTCGTAAGCAATCAAGACTAAAACTAGGTGTCTGATTGTTTTATAAATGGCAATGTTCATATTCTGGTAGTATATGGTGGCTTAATTAAACTTCAAGAATTATTGAATTTTTTTCAAGCGCTTGAAATGTCGGACTTCTCAAATTTTAAAAGAGACCAAATTGTTAGAGCGCGTCTAACTGGAGCAAGTGTAACTGAAACATTTCAACTTTTTGGCGTTTCTAGAGGCACAGTATCTAAAGTCATGACATCATTCACATAGCGCGGTTAGAGAAGCTCGGTTAAGCAAAATAGTGGGCGGAAAGAGGAGCTCGGTGAAAGAGGTCGGCGGATATTGAAGCGGATTGTAAGGTCAAAACGCACATCAGCAGCAAAAGTGACCACAGAACTCAATCAACATCTGGATTCACCAGTGAGTGATTACAGGTAGAAGGCACTTTTATAAACAGAACAGTTACGGAAGAATGTACAAAACCTTTGTCACAGATGTGATGATCGAGAACTCGAAATACGATAATCGAGAACTCCAGATGTGATAATCGAGTTCTCGAATGATCTTGAATAATCGAGTGATTCAATAATGAGAACTCCATTATGCCCATCACTAATAGAGGTCTTAGTGCGATCCCTGGAAATAGCATCAATTCTTTCGCGTGGCACTACTATCATCGGATGCCAACACAGTAGACTCCCGCTCAACCGGCCTCCGTTTAACTGGATCGGTGGTTAAACGGGCCTACAGGGGAGTATAAAACGGTATTATACAGAGTGATTATAATTAAAGTTCCACTTTCAAAATGCTGTAAAAATAAAACCACTGGTCAAAATGACCTCAAACTTCAACGAAATATTATCGAAGAAGGGGGAAAACGTATGGCAGAAGAAAAATAAATAGTTCGAATTTTTAGCAATAGATGGCGCTGCAAGTGTCAGAATATGTAAATCCAAGACCTGTCATGTGCACGACTCATTGAAGTTGGTATAAAAACGCCAAATGCACGTTTTTTTTCCTCATTTCGCGTTTGAGAAGTTCACTATGACTGTCTCAATGAAAGACCTGGTCGTCCCGATCACCTGATCTTAACCCGTGTGACTTCTGGATATGGGGCTATCTGAAAGCTGTTGTGTTTTCACTGCTCTGATTGCAAACTTTGCTGAGCTGAAGGCATGCATCGCGCAACACATTCTAAATGTGACCCTGAAACACTTCAATCAGTCGTAGAACATGCTGTTTCTCGATTGCAACTTGTTACTGAAAACGGGGTACATCATTCTGAACATCTTTTGCGCCAGTCTCACGAAAATTAAAGAGACCGATTTGATTTTTACTGATGCTTTTTATGCGGTTTTCGGCCTCAGGACAATTAAAAACCGAATTTTCCCATCCGATGTGATATGACCTTGCCGTGTTGGATGGGCTTACTTAACAAAAGGTATCACACCTGTACCCTCGTGCACGCTAAGTAGTACGGTGTGTTAACGTTTAGTTTACACCTTAGGTAATATTTTATGATTTATTTGTCATTTGTAGTCGACCACTATTAAATTACGATGCTAACAGCGCCATCTGTTGCTAAAAATTTTAACTGTTTATTTTCTTCTGCCATCAAGTTCCCCCCTTCTTCGATAATATTCCATTGAAGTTTGACGTCATTCTGACCAGTGGTTTTATTTTTACAGCGTTTTGAAAGTGGAACTTTAATTATAATCACCCTGTATATTTGAAGTGGACATAGTTGTTTTATAAAATGCAAAAATTTCTTTTCTAATGCTATGTTTATGGTATGAACATGGTGTAACGTAAAGTCATATACCTTTTCTATTGTTTTGTAGCTGTAGTCTGATTTCACTTAAAATACTTTAAACTCTTTAAAACACCTTTAATTAAACTGCACAATGTTTAAAAGCAAACATAAAAATAATTAGTAAATAATATTTTAACGAAACTAAACTGTATAATCATACTTCAAGTTTTCAAGAAACAAGAATTAACAAATCTAAGTGAAATCAAATGCAAGAAAGAAAGAAGAACAGCAGATGAACTAAAACCGGGCAAGTATTGTATATCAGTATCGTCCGGCGCCACCAACAGTCAAAATGAAAGTTAAGTTGAATATTGCACACCGTTATAGCAAGTATCCGTGTACACAAATCTTTTTTTTTTTTTTCAAAACTAAAATTCATAGCTCAAATTTTTGTTACAAGCTTTTCATCTTATACAATCCCGATCCCAGAATCCTGAAAAAAATTCCACTTATTTCTATTTTTATGTTTTTTAGTCATAACAGCTGTAGGCAGTGGCCGATACAAGGGGAGGGTCATGGGGGTCATGACCCCTTAAACCGGCGAGAATAGTATTCGTCCACAAACACAGTATGAATAAAATGTAAACAATTTCATTTGTCTTTTCAATTCTTAAATTATTTTTGAAAGTAAGTTTTTCAAATGTCTTCTTTCATCGCTAATGAAAGTAATTCTCAATGTTTATGCCTATTAGGAACCCTATTTCTGACTGATTTCGTACTTTTTATTGACATTCAAGCATTTAAAAAAAACTTTTCGTGCCCAAAGCCGTAGGTTTGTACGGGGGGGGGGGAGGGAGGTGAGCCTTTAGCATGACCCTTCTCTAAAATGACAGTCTGTATCCGCCCCTGTTTGTAGGTGGCAAAAGTTGCCCCCGTATTTGGTGTTGTTTTACCCTATAACTGTGTGACTTAGAGCAGGAATTATAAATGGAGGAAGTATGTCCAATCATTAGCTTAGCAAAAGCGTGGCCAACGATCTCAAGTCACGTGACTTGACAACGACGAATAGTTGGCACGTTTTGCGTTAAACTAGCGAAACAAACCTGCTTTCTTTCAATTCTTTGCTTTAAAACCTATCACGTAACTTGGCGCCTTTTCTCACGAATGAAAGTCTTTACTCCCTCCATTTCATCTCTTCTCGATGCTGTGTGACGTCACTGTTGACTGACATTCTTAAGTTGATGAAACCGTTGATGAATTTACGGTGACTTTGACGGTTTCCTTAGTAGAAATAAGATCCCGGATGTATTCAGCTACTTACCTGTAGCAGTGTTGTCGTAGTATATCTCGAAACCCGGTGCACTCATAGACCGATCTGATTTGAGCATGAGTCGAAGGATGTTGCTGTGGGATCGGATGGTAGATGGTATAGTATTGCCGCAAAATTTCCCGAGGAGGGGTGATGTCGTATACGCTCCATTTCTAAAAATAAAAAAGAAATGAATCCCTTGTGTCATTATTCATTTGTCAATTGAAGGGTCTGCAGCAACAAAGAGTTAACTTTCATTTTTCGGTCGTTTGGTTCAACAAGGAGTTATCTCCGGTTGATGGTTCTCAAGTTCGTATAGTTCAACAAAGAGTTATCTCCAGTTGATAGTTCTCAAGTTCGTTTGGTCCAACAAGGTGTTATCTCCGGTTGATAGTTCTCAAATTTTTCGCTAGAATGAGTTAGATGCTTTATTCACTTGAAGCAACAGGGAGTTAACTCCAGGAGATTTTCCAACAACCAAAAATGGAGTTAACCATTTGTTGCTGCAAACCCTTCAATCTGCTTAACTTTAGGGCCGTTTCCATGGACGCTTTCGACCCCGGAAAAACCTGCTTTGCACCGCATTCCGGTTATTTGCGGGGTTTGTGTGGAATATTTCTACTCCTGCTAGCTTCTGGAGTGAAAGCGGTGTTTTTACCCAGAATGCATTACGCGAAAAACAAGTTCGTCTACTAGCCACTAATAAGGATGCTGTGTAAAAACCGCTTTCTCTGGTATAATGGGAGAACCTCTTTTTACATGGAACCGGAAATTTTTCAGTCGGTTTTTTGTGGAGTCAAAGCGGGGATTTACCGGGTCGAAAAGTGCGTTATAAACGCGGCTTTTGAGGCTAACGCTTATCTGCAAAAGCGCGCATCCCTGAAAACTAACGCATGCGTTCATTCCGCCTGTAAGCCGGAAGTTAGCCTTTTCATCTTATTCGTGGTCCGACAGTAATAAGGGTATCATAATCGGAGAAAAGCTCATGAAGTATTGAAATGATTAGTTTTTGAACTTTTATCAATAAAATGATTTTCCATAAAGATTTCTTGGGATACTGCATCTTTTTAAGTAACGTAAAAAACTTTACTGAACAAGAAACTGTATCACTTCTTGAAATCTTTATAAAAGCCCAGTTTCCAAGAGGTTTTCTAGTAAAGCTACAATGTAGATCAGATGTATAGACGGAGATCAAGATTTCGTTACTGAATCGCTGCTAGAGACCTTTATTAAAGCCCAGTTTCCATGAGATTTTCTAGTCGAACTGCGATGTAGATCAAGATGTGTAAACTAATATCAAAATTTTATAGCTGTATCGCCGCTAGAAACTTTTATGAAAGCCCAGTTTCCAAGAGATTTTCTAGTCGAACTGCGATGTAGATCAAGATGTGTAAACTAATATCAAAATTTTATAGCTGTATCGCCGCTAGAAACTTTTATGAAAGCCCAGTTTCCAAGAGATTTTCTAGTCGAACTGCGATGTAGATCAAGATGTGTAAACTAATATCAAAATTTTATAGCTGTATCGCCGCTAGAAACTTTTATGAAAGCCCAGTTTTCAACAGATTTTCTAGTAGAACTACAGTGTAGATCAATATTTATAGACTGAGATCAAGATTTCATTGCTGAACCACTGTTAGAAACTTTTACGAAAGCCCAGGTTCCAAGATAATTTCTAGTAGAAATACAGTACAAATCAAGATTTACAGATTGAGATCAACATTTCCCAACTGTATCGCTGCTAGAAACTTATGAAAGCACAGTTTTCAAAAAATTTTGAAGTAGAACTACAATGTAGATCAAGAATCCTCGTAATAAAACTTTTGCTTTTTCTTTCTTTTCTAGTATTTCTTTTCTTTTCTTTTTTTTTTTCAAATACTTCAAAAAAACTGTTCAACTCAAGCAATGAAACATGTAAATGAGTAGCGCTAGAAGATAACTTGAACAAAAGAAGGAAAAGAAAAATATTGTTAAAATTAGACTCAATATTTATTGAGAAACAAGAAGTTTTGTCTAGAACTATACGAGCCTACTTTCCCGTATACCCATACTTCTTTCTAGGACCTGATCAATATTCACAAAAAAATTATTAAATAAAAACAAAAAACCCGACTGGGTAAAAACCAAAAAAAAAAAAAAACCATAAAGGAAAATGTATAAGCCCAGTAGTTTAGAATGTATAAAGTACTACTGAATAACTACACCGTTGAAATAGTTTTATTACCGTAAACAGATAAGACAAATCATAAATTCAAAAGCAGAATAAAAGGATAACAGTCGGGCCCATTCCTTTCCTATTCAAGGATCCCCGTAAAACTTGAATGGGCCCCGACTGTTGATCCTTCTATTCTGCTTTTGAATTTATGATTTGTCTTATCTTTTTACGGTAATAAAACTATTTCAGCAGTGTAGTTATTCAGTAGTACTTTATAAATTCTAAACTACTGGGCTTATACATTTTCCTTTAGTTTTTTTCGTTTTTACGCAGTCGGGTTTTTCGTTTTTATTTAATAATTTTTTATTTTACACTTTTTTGGTTAACTTTCATTGACAGTTATTATGATTATAAGACGGTACATTTCGCAACCTTGTCATTTCATTGAGAGAGTTTGCTTGTATCGTGAGGTTTATTAAGTAACTTGCGGTGGTTTAAACTACTCATAATTACTCCCTCTAGGAATCTAACTCGGCTTAAAGCTACATGTGCTTGACCTTCGGCAAAAATGCGCGAACTTAAGTCAACCACAGCAGAGCTATATAAACAGCCTGTATAACTACTCATGATGACGCGAAATCGAAAACGTCCCCCCCCCCACCCGTCAGTCAAATATTTCTCGCAAAACTAAAAAACCTCTCAAGAAAGTACACGTCGCGAAACTCAGTCCCTTGAATCAAAGCAAAAACAATTGCAACATTTTAGAGATGAAAATCGAATTAGAAGACTTTCTTTCTTTTGGTGCTTATTGCACGGGTTTATTTTGATGAGGACTACAATTTGAGTGTCTTGCCTTCGTTACGCATGATATATTTTTTATTACAGTACGGAATACATATAAAAACACATGAAAGAATTTACATCAGAAAGAGGGGAAAGTACATCCAGAGCGAGGGTGTCTTGACCCACCGCCTCATGTGGGAGAAGCAATCGCTTAGACCACTCGGCCATTGAGACCCCAATTAGTAGACTTAGTAAACAAAAAAATTCAGGCAGCGAAAACTACCTGCATTTGTCACACGCAGGTAGCATGCGACACAGCGTGCAACACCAAACGTGCGCCAATCCCGAACTGACAAAATGGCAACCGGTTTTTGAAATGGTACTTTTGATTACTATCATGTGTTTAGTGACACTCCCGAGGTTAAGACAAATCGATTGACGTAAGAATTATCAAAATTGGCCAAGGCGTTTAGCCTGTAGAATGTCACATAGAAACGGACATACATACATCGACTGATAAACACATTACCCTCCTTTGCGTCGAGCCCGCGCAGTCGGGTAAAAATAGATAAAATCGTAAATTGTTTCAAACATATATTTTTTAATATTTTAAGCTAATTTCTAGGAATAAAATACTCCTCACTCATCTAAAAAAATTAGATCCGTATTTTTTAAACGAACCAGCTAATAAACGTTTTTCCATTAAAAAAATTCTTTAACAGCTTTCAAAACGAAAAAAAAAAAAATTAAAATTAATAAGCTCATTAAAATAAATACATCATATAAAAAAAAATCGTTTCTTTTTCCCCTGTTGCCAAGAATAATTTTTTAAATGAATTAATGCACTTACCAAAATAAATAAAACAATAAAATGTCAACTTAAAAAAATACTTTTCATTGTCAAAAAAAAAAAAAAAAAAAAAAAACTGTCTGCGCATATCTTTATGTAGAAACATAAATAACTTCGAGTTTATACGCCGAAAACTGAATACCTAAATTTAAACTTTAGCGTGAAAATAAAAACAAGTCATATCAACAATAATTATTTCAGAGTTAAAACCATAGCTGCGGAGTCGGAGTCAATCTCATTTTGGGATAAAGGAGTCGGAGACGAATATCCAAGAATCGGAGTCAGTCATTTGTCCTCCGTGTATAAATTTTTGCCAAAGCTACGAAGTCAGAGTCGAAGTCGGGGAGTCGGAGTCCAATTAATTGTCGGGCACAGGAGTCGGAGTCAGGTGCCCCTAAATTCTCGGAGTCGGAAGTTTGGCGTCAAGAGCTATTTCCAACAAAATTTGTTTGAAGTAAATCTGCCTTCAAGTACGGAATCTACATTGACTTTCAGTTTCCCAGTAGGCACTAATGTTATGGGATTTGAACTGTTCAAAATTGAATGGAAAATTGTTCAAATCAAAAAGACATTTTACATACAAATTTTTCATCAAAAGTTTTTTCCTTCAAAGTTTGTTTGATGCAAATTTGCCTCACAGTTCGGAATTGCCTTGAATTTCCCCGTAGGCGCTAGTGTTAAGTTTTTTTGAACTGTTCAAAATTGAACAAAAAATAGATCAAATCAAAAAGTGAAATATGGGAATGAGGTGTCCTCGTCGAGATCTTTCGAACAAAAAAAAGTTTGGTCGAATCGGACTATTCATTCAAAAGTTATTAGGGGGGACAGACCGACAGACTTTTTTTTCCCATCTCAATACCCTACTTTCCAATTTTTAATTTTTCAATATTTATTTAATTATTTTATTTATTTTTGACTCTTTGTTTTTCGCGATATTTTTAAGATGCATTAAGCCTTCTTTCATGCTTTTTTCTTCTTTTTCTGACTTTTACCTGGAAAGTAGGCTAAAAAGAGTAGATTGACAGTCAGGTACACTTCTCTTATTTCATCAACCTAACTTTCAAAGTTGCTCTCTTAAAAAATTCCAGCGATTTTAACTCAGACTGAGTAAATTTTCACTCCTTTCCAGTGTCGAAAACGCACTTTCCTTATAGGAGTGAATTTCATTCCTTTTGCGGAGCGGTCATTTTCACTCCTTTTGGATAAATTAATTTCACTCCCTTTTGATAAGTGTTTTTCACTCTTTTTAAGACTAAATTAATATCCTAAATGAGTGGTTGCTTTCCGTTTTGGAAAGCCGCTATTTCACTCTTTTTTAGAATAAAATAGGTAAAATCATTTCACTCTCCTTTGGTGAAATTGTTTTTTAAACGTGTTTTCATGTGCTTATGCTGTGTATTTGAATTTAAAACTGTTTTTAAAACTTATTTCATTTGAAAAAAAAATTAGTTTTTTAATTTAAAAAATGAAAAAAAAAATGTTTTTAGTGTTTCCGAAGAGGATGCACAAGAACTGTATGGTAAGTACGAAGAATTTTCTTTTTTATTAAAACTTTAACTGGTAATATTTCTTGAACTACTCGTATATCGTTACAAATCACCCACGTGCAATATTACGTACATTTCCGAATCTAAAGATTGAAATAAAACTAAAAAACCCACACAGTTCCAAATAAATAGATTTAAAATTTTGAAACTCTATATTGATATTCTCAGTATGCCTTTTAACATTAATAATGCTTTAAAAGTTACATCAGTTCAAATTAATTTAAAAAGTCACTCATAAATTGTGACAAGATACGTTTGAATTCAATTTTGTTTCTTCGAGGCCATTCATTAATTACGTAAGGACAATTTTGGCAATTTTTGACCTTCCCTTCCCCCTATAAAAGGGTATGTAAGACTCCCCCCCCCCCCATCTTACGTAAGTTTCTTTTTTTTCTTCACAATAATAACAAATATTACATCACTGGGATCGTTCTTAAATTAACTATCATTTTTTTTTTAATTTTTTTCAAAAACATTTTTGAGTAAAGAAATGTTTACTGTAAGGAATCTAGACCGAATGTTTTTCGACAAATAATTTTTGTATATGATGCGATAATAATTAAAAATAAGACATGCAAAACACAGTGCGATTCTTTCATTATATTTTACTCGTTTCATTCTTTGAAACACAAGTATAAAACAGCTCATCCTATAATACATACTTTTACCTTCCTGAAGCAAATGAAATATAATATTTGCCAAACCACTTGACCGCGGATTTCTAATATAAAATATCGGCTTGGAAAATATTACGTAAGAATGGATCCACCAACCCCCCTCTCCAAGCAAGGGTATGTAGAGAATTCCCCCCCCCTCCCCCTCAGGACCCTGAATTAATGAATGGCCCGTTACACATATGAATGAGTGTATTATACAAAGTTTATGATACTCTTTAAAGTTTATTATACACAAAAACAATGTTTGATTAATTTAAAATATACGCAGTGGTTGGAGCTCCGACTATCGGGAGCGGATTCGGTATCCGACCTATAGATTTGCGCACGGTCGGGTCTGTAACACCTGCCTAAAATATATATACAGTACACACACACCAAAGATGGTAACGACTGTTTCAAATGTCATATTTTTGATTCGATGACCGAAATAAAATTGTTGATAACAGTTTCATTAATTTGGAAGAAAAAGTTACAAAAAGTTCGCCGTAACATTGCACGTGGGTGATTTGTAACGATATAGCAGTTCAAAAAATATTAACAGTTACAAGTTTTAATAAAAAAGAAAATTCTTCGAACTTACCATTCAGTTTTTGTGCATTTCCTTCAGAATCCTCATTCGGCAACAAATAGTGTTTTAATTCATTAAATGAAGACATTCAGATAGCGACATCCACTTGGTATTCGCGACCAACGTTAGTTAAGCCTAACGTGGAGGTATAGAAGATTCTCTCTAAACAAAATCACGTGACAGAATCGAACCAATGAAAATGCTTTTGAGTCTTTCTTTTAAAGAATGTTTTTATTTTTCACTCTTCAAAAGGAGTGTTTTCGAATTTCACGCCATAAGGAAAAGTTTTAGTCTTGTTTTTTTTCGTAAAGCGTCTTTTTTCGATAAAGCTAGCACTCAGAAAGAATGAATGCACCCGCAATAGATTTCACTCCTTTTAAGAGTTATTTTTTCGTTCTTTTGAATTAAGAGTGGTGCTTTTTGCATTACATATTTAAATAATTTATACATGACATTTTCTCTTGCTTATATCGATGTTTTTACTACACATTTAAATTAAGCGCAGTTATAAAGTAAAACTATAAAAGTATGACTTTACAAAAGTAAAGCTGTTGACTGCGAAAATTAAGAGAGGTAATCTGAATTAGAAACAAAATTACATGACAAAAATCAATTGTTTTTACACATTATGCGTGTTTAAATTTCTTACCTTATCTCAAGATAGTCGAAGTTACAGTCACTGTGTAGTTCCAAGTTAAAGTTGATAACGTTAAGGGACATAATCACATGACAAAAAACAGATTTGTTTCCACATAAAGCGTCCTTAAATTTCTTACCTTATCTCAAGATAGTCGAAATTACAATCACTGTGTAGTTCCAAGTTAAAGTCGGTGACGTTAAGTGTAATCTGCCTTCCTTCTGGAGCATGAATCAACCAGATACAGCTTGCAGAATGTGGGTAATGGTTAGGGTAACCGGGAGAACGAAGTACGCCAGACGATCTATGAATTTGTCCTCCGCAACCTGTTCGAAAAATTGTATTTCCATATAGTACGAAAAGATTGAGTTAAAATTAGCACATACCTCATACACTAACAGCTATAATCTCGATTTAGAGAGAAATAAATCACTTTTTTAAAACTATCCGTTTCAAATTTAAGAAACTAAGAGCTTTAGATTTTTTTTTCTTTTTAAACCATTATGTTGTATTTCTTTTCGAATACTTGTAATAAGAGCTTAAAAACTATATCCCCCCTCCCCCCACAAAGAAATTTACATCTGTACCAAAAAGTAGTAATAACAAACAAGTACCATAAACACTGGCTACTTTGGCCCACATTTTGGAATTTCTCATTTTTTCTCGATAATTTTTAAAATTATTCCTATTTTTAAACAGTGGAAACCCTTTTTTTACACATTTAGAGTACTCTTAATTTGATTTTTTAATAATTATCGTTTCATTTCAAATTGTAATTAACCTTTTTAATTGTTTTTTATTCGAGCCAATGTTACCCTAAGGTTTGGCTTACTTTAGTCCAAAATGGTTTTCCATATTTAAAATCATTGTATAACTAACTAGAACCAAACAAGAAGTTCTGTCTAGAACTAAACGAGCCTACTTTCCCGTATATAAATATCGACTTTCTAGTATCTGATCAGTATTCTCAAAATTAGCTAAAATCGTAAATTATTTCAAACATATTTTTTAAATATTTTAAGCTGATTTCGAGAAATGAAGTATGTCTCGCTCATCTAAAGAATTAGATAAGAAAAAAATAAATAAAAGAACAAATAAAATAGCAGCACCTTTTAAACAAAGCAGCTAAATACATTTTTTCCATCAAAAAAAAAAAAAAAAAAATCTTCAACCGCTTTCAAAAAGGAAAAAGAAAAATCTCAAATTAAAAGCTCATTAAAATAATCATATAAAAAAAATCGTTTGTTTTTCCCCTGTTGCCAAAACAATTTTAAGAATGAATTAATGTACTATCAAAAATAAATAAAAACAATAAAATGTCAACTTAAAGAAATAATTTTCATTGTCGAAAAAAAAAATCGTCTGCGCATATCTTTATGTAGAAACATAAAGGACTCCGAATTTCTCCGCCAAAAACTGAATACATAAATTAAAACTTTAGCTTGAAAATAAAATCAAAACCTATTTAAAACAATTATTTCACAGTAAAAACCATGGTTGTGGAGTCACAGTCGGAGTCCATCTGATTTTGGGACAAACGAGTTAGATTCGAGAGCCGAAAGTTTTAAATTCAAAGACTCGGAGTTGGAATCGGTCATTTCCTCAAAAAGTCCGAAAGTCTGCCAATATTTGCAGAGACGGAGTAGGACTTATTATTTGATACAGGAGTTGGAGTCAGAGTCGAATTTCCAAGAGTCGGAGTTTGCAATTTTTCCTCCGTGCATAAATTTTTGCCAAAGCTATGAAGTCAGATTTAAAGTCGGGAAGTCGGAGTCCGAGTAATTTTCGGGCACAGGAGTCGGAGTCAGGAGCAACAAAACTATCGGAGTCATAGTTGGGAGTAGGTCGTCAAGAGCTATTTCCAACAAAGTTTGTTTGAAGTAAATCCACCTTTAAGTTCGGAATCTATATTGACTTTCAGTTTCTCCGTAGGCGTTAAGAGATTTGAACTGTTCAAAATTGAACGAAAACTTGTTCCAATCAAAAAGATATTTTCGATACATGTTTTTCATCAAAAGCTTTTCCCTACAAAGTTTGTTTGGAGCCACTTCGCCTCTAAGTTAAAGATTTATTTTTGCCTTGAATTTCCCCGTAGGCGCTAATGTTAAGTTTTTTTGAACTGTTCAAAATTGATTGAAAAATTTGCTCAAATCAAAAAATGAATTATGGGAATGAGATGTCCTCGCCGAGATCTTTCTAACAAAAAAACATTTGTTCGAATCGGACTATTCATTGAAAAGTTATTAGGGGGGGGGACAGACAGACAAACCGACAGACATACCGACAGACATTTTTCCCCATCTCAATACCCTACTTTCCAATTTTTAATTTTTCAATATTTATCTAACTATTTTATTTATTTTTGACTTTTTTTTTGTTTCTCGGGATATTTTAAAGATGCATTAAGCCTTCTTTCATGGTTTTTTCTTCTTTCTCTGACTTTTACTGGGAAAGTAGGCTAAAAAGGACGCGTGTCCATGCGAAAATCTGTTTATTTGAAAGAAGAAAGCATTTCGCAAAAAGTTTGAGTCATACATAGGGGAAGGTGGCCCAAAGCGGGTAGGTCGCACAAAGTGGTTAGGCCTTCGTATGCCCCCTCCCCCCCCCATTGGTGTGTAACGGCGATGCATACGCATGTCGTGTTTACATGAGTTTTAACCAGTCCCAGCGAAGCAACAGTGAAGCGGCAAGGGGCAACCAGGCTTAAAATTTTTAAAAAATGGTAATATTTCATCGAAAAAAATAAAGTTTTTTAACTTGTGATTAGTCGAAACCCAGCTTTTTTTTTTTTTTGATTGTCAATAACATTACGTAATTCTGACACAACGTAGGTAGCTAGTCAATTATTTTAAGCATTTATAACTTCATATTTGATTGGTAAATGTACCAAATCACAACTAGTTAAGCTTACCCGCTTTTGGCTCCCTGGTTGGGCAAAGCTGGTTTTTCAAATGTTTATAAAGTTGGATAATAAATAAATATTGGGTTTGAAATATTACAAAAATCACATTTTATTTTGAAGTTCAAGAACCCTGCTAGGAAATAAAACCGAAATTGTTGCGATAAAAACTCAAAAACTACAATTTACGAGCGTTCTTCGAAAACCTACCCGCTTTGGGCCACCCTCCCCTATTTTTTTAAAGGGAAGTTTAAAAAAAATTGAAATGTCTGTGCTGGCCTACTTATTGTCTTTTCATTACTTTTGGAGGTTAAATAATTTTGCTAACAGAACACCATTTGTAAAACAAAATATCCTTAATTGGCAGTCAGTTCCAAAACTTCTTGGAGAGTTCCATGATTTCAACATTAGCTCCTTCTCTCACATCAAGAGCTATCCCCGGAAACCAGAGCCCATTACATTCTACAACAACAACAAAATTTCCTAAACTTTCCAATAAACTTAACAAAACTTATAAAAAGTAGATGATTTGTATCGACTTTTGCCCGACCTCCTGCCATTTTCAATTCCTCTTTATCTTCCATAATAAAAGCCATATAACTGAGCCAAGATGAATTGAGGCTGTAATCACTCCCTCTATCTGTTGATGAGAATTTCCGATTTTTTCTCGTGCTTTTCGTGTTTAAAGCTTTACTTTTAGCTTTTCTTTTCTAAATCACTTTGACTGATTTTCGTAAGTTTTTATGCTTTGCCAAAGTAGGTCGTAAATTTTAGGTTATTACGAGATGTGTTGTTAGCCTGAAACTCGTAAATAAAAACCTTAACAGAAATGAGAAAGACAACTATACTGCTGCATAAAGTATTAAATAATACTCATAAATAGGTACTCGGCAAACTCTTGGCAGATGTAAAATTTTTTGTATTTGTAAAAGTGTGAGACGTAATAAAGACACATGTTAGCGCGAGGAACAAAAATCCACTAGTGTTGCTTCTTGAGGAGAGCTATTGAACTACTTGGTATGCATCACACACACTGCATGATTAGGGATGCTCCTAAGAGAATTCTACCGAAATTAGTTTGAAAATTGATTTCTGAAGGTAGGCAGAGGACGTTGTATTTTTGAGCAATCACGATTGCTTATTGTTCGCATTTGACTGTTTTTGGCGTTACGCTGATTTTATTTTCCCGCCAGCACCCTCTGCAGCCTCACCGTCGACCGGTCGCCTCACGATGCTGATCTTCTTGCGAATACCGTGTAAAGGTTGCGTCCATATCGTACACACACACGCATACATACATACACACACCTACACACACACCTGCACACATCCACCTACACATACACTCACCTACACATACACACACTCCTACACACACGCTTATGCCTACACCCAAACACAAACACATGCCTACATACAGACACACACATACGAACGAACGCCTACACGCACACGCGCGTACACGCACAGCACTGCATACACAGCACTCACACACATGCATACATACACTCACACACACACGCACCCACTCACATGCGCCTACACAAACACACACGCGCATACATACACACACGCTCGTGATTGCGAAAAATATAATTTGAATTCAAGATGCCAAAAATTCAAATTTATTTATTTATTTTTGAGCAATCACATTGCTTATTGTTCTTACTTGACTGTCCTTGGCGTTACGCTGATTTTATTTTCCCCCCGCCTTCCTCTGCAGCACCACCGTCCCCTTCCCGATGCTGCTCCTCTAGCAAAAACCGTCTCCAGGTTGCGTCCATATCCTACACAAACACGCATGCAAACATACACCTACACACACACACACACTCATGCCTGTACACATACACAAACACACACGCCTACATATACACACTCGTGATTGCGAAAAACATAATTTGAATTCAAAATGTCAAAATTCAAATTAATTTTTTATTTTGAGCAATCACGATTGCTTATTGTTCTCATTTGACTGTTTTGAATTCCTATCATTTTATTTTCCCACCACCTCCCTCTGCCAGCACCACCGTCACGCCGACCGGCCTCACGATGCTACTCCTCTTGCGAAAACTGTCTCCAGGTTGCGTCTATATCCTACACACACGCATACACACACGCGCCTACATACACATACACACTCATGCCTGCGCACAGACACACACACATACTCATGCCTACACACAGACACAAACACATATGCCTACATACACACACACACGAACGCCTACACACGCGCGCGTACACACACAGCACTGCATACACACCACGCACCCACACACATGCACACACTCATGCCTGCGCACAGACACAAACACACACTCCTATACACACACACATACTCATGCCTGCACACAGACACAAACACATATGCCTACATACACACACACACACGAACGCCTTCAGACGCGCGCGTGCACACACAGCACTGCATACACAATACGCACACACGCACCCACACACATGCGCCTACACAAACACACACGCGCATTCGTACACACACGCTCGTGATTGCGAAATACATAAATTGAATTCAAGATTCCAAAATTCGATTTATAGTTTTTTTTTTCACTTTGGACCAAAGAAGGACCCAACAGCCAAAGTAACTTGTGTTTACGGTAAATAAATAAAGTCTGTGAAAAGTTATTAATATTGAACTACAGAGTTACCGAGATGTAATAAAAAGTGTTATTTAGTTCCTTACTTTCTCTGGCATCGACAAACTCGTAATTTGCCGTAAATCCTTCTCTGCTAATAGATGAGTCGGCAACAAATTTCACAATGAGAGAATTGCCCACTGACGAAATTGTGGGTGGAACACGAGTTCCACAGTATCTATAAAGAAAAAGACGGTTTTAAATTTCATCCAATATTTTGACATATCTCTTAATTTGATAAACAGATTGCTTAAAATTTCATTTGAAATACAGGGTTAGCATAGAAAAATATCCCAATTATAAAAATTTAAATTTCATAAACTATTACACTTAGCACTATAAATGATACATAAAAATAGCGATAAACTGAAAGATCTTTTAACGTACTTAACTACTTAAACGTGCTCGTTCCGAACTAGCGCAGGCAGAAATTCCTTCTGGAGGGCGTTTTTTGGTCACAACAGTCCTTACATGTGTATAAACTACTGTATTAGGATTGGCAACAGTGTTAAAACCAAGACGTCTGGGTGACGCCCCACCCCCCATTTCGCTGCGCTACTGACGTTCTGCTACGCTGGATTGGCCGTGCAGGTGATGATGATTTACCCTTTATGCGTTGGCCAGCCAGATCCCCAACCCGACCCCATGTGATTTTTTTTACGAGGTTTCAAAGACAATGTTTTTATAGCACAATTGCATACAACATTGAAAGCCAAAAACCTAACCTTGCGCAAATAAACATAATCAAACCTACCAACATTGCAAGAACTGAAAGATTGCATATGTGTAAGCAGTACAAAACATCGACAGTAAAACACTCTAAAATGTATGTTATAGACGTGTGTCCCGTTATGAAAGTCGCACACAACGAACATTAGTGAGTAAAAAAAAAAACCTTCCACAGTTTATCTTTATTTTTACTTCCTTTTACAAAAAAGGAAGTACTGCATTCGCGAAAAATATCTTAACTCAAAATTCGGCCTTAATTTCCATTGTGCTCACCCCCGAATTAATGTTGAGTTTTTTTTCATCCCGGCCACACGCGGATAAATGCCTAAGAACGTATAAAAACCCGAAGTATCCATTTTGACATTTCCTGAGTTAGTTACAACGACTTTTCTCGTGACGTCCGTATGTGCGTATCTATGTCGCATAACTCAAGAACGGTATGTCCTAGAAAGTTGAAATTTGGTACGTGGACTCCTAGTGGGGTCTAGTTGTGCACCTCTCCTTTTGGTTGCATTCGGGTGTTTCTAAAGGGGTCTTTTGCCCCTTTTGGAGGGAAATCATTGTTAATTTCGATGTATACTCATGTGGTGGTATACTTTGGCGGACACTTGGCGATATATCGCCAGCCTTTTGGTCGACAAGTTTTTTCGCCAAGTTGGCGACAAATTTGGCGATTTTTTTTTAAATCCGGTTTTAATTTGGCCACTGGTGGTAATATTTAGAGAGTAAACTACTGAATCACATTAAAATTGTCAATAATGGGAAAATGGCATTAAAATTGGAGTAAAAGGAAGTCATGTGATGCACACATCAGCTCTTTATGTATCATTTATGGTGCTAAGTGCAATAGTTAATGAAATATAAATTTTTAAAACCGGGATATTCTTTTATGCTAACCCTGTATATTAAAATAACTTAAAGCAATTGATTCCATGATTTTTTAAATGAAAAAATACAGAAAGAAAAGAAAGGAGGCTGGTAAGGGGGATAACAAATGTTGAAAAAAAAAAAAAAAACTACATGATTTTGAATTGAATTTTTTGGAGGGAGCTGAATAGAGGCACATTTGGAAATTTGAAAGTCCAAATCAATCTGATATGGGAGTGTTCCAGACGAAAATAATATTCATATTGCTCTTAATACAATAAGGCCTAATCACACGATAAATGGAACAACTACGAGAGATGGAGTGAGCGGTCATCTTTACTTACACTACTTGGGTATGAGGTTACAGGGGAGGAAGAAAAAATTTTTTTTTGTCTCCTACATTTCGGGTAAACTGCAACTTGGAAACTTTTAAATCCGCACCAATATGAAATGGAAGTGTTCAAGACGAAAAAAAAATCAGATTGCTCCTGATATAATATAACTTAGTCATACAAATGACTGAACAATGCATGGTACACGTTTTGGTTTTGTCAGTGGACCTACTAGGTAAACCATCGTCGTGCTTAACACTATCTACGATAACTGACTTGGCCTCCGAGAGATGGCGTGAGCGAATATATTATCTTACATTATTGTCCGTTTTTCACGAGAAGGCACTTTGCCATGCCTCCTCAAACGCAGAGTTCCAGTTTACGCGGGGGTGGTCGGTAAGCTTCTAAAAGAAACAGCCAGACAGCCTTAAGTTGCTCGTGCATTTTAATGTGCAAAAAAGTCTTAGTGTCCTTTACATCACTTGTCATTTAGTTGTTTAGTAACGTTGTCATTTTAGTCTTACATTTTAAAAACTGCTGCTTTTACAACAAAATGCTGTGATCCGAATATACCTTCTGCCGAAAACAGCGAAATAGAATCGTCGGATACCACGTGACGGGGGAAGAGTCAAGTGCCTTCTCGTGGAAAACGGACATTACTTGGATATAAGTTTGAAGGGGACGTGAGGAAAAAGCCTACAGCACGGGTAAACTGCAAAAAGGCTTAACCACAGAACTAAATATAACATTTTTTTCAACTAATGAAGAATTTCTTTTCTACCTAAGTTAATTCTAAATTTATTTATTACTTTCGATGAAAATATAGTTTGCTTGTTTTCAAGGTCGGTATTTTAAGCATGTTAGTCTGATCACATAATCGCAACAAATTATTGAATTCTCTACAAAATCTCAATGCAATTTCAATAGATTAAGAGAATACACCCAAAAATAAGAAAATAATTATAATAAGCAAAAATCTCTCGTGTTTCAGAGCATTCATTTTATTGCAAGCAGTTCAATTATTACAATGTTTTGAAAAATTTACTGACTTTCGGATCACCATAGAAATCTATACTGCGTTTACGGGAAAGATCGACTAGATATAAACAAAGAAATGCGCTTTCTGGTGATGAAAATTATGTATTTGGCTTGGACAAGATTAAATAGGTACATACAGTGAATGCGAATACTATTCATTTATGTCTAAGAAAATCCGCAACAGTGGTTTTAATGGCAAACGTTTAGGCCACTTGTTTGTTTACATTCGGTCTGTCTTTTCCGTGAATAGAGTATAGTGAAGCCATGCTCACAGTCATTGCATGTATGCCAGTTATTCTTTTTATGCACTCGACAAAAGCTAATCGATGTTTGGTTGTAGCTGGGGTTTCCAATCTCGCACCGAATTCAGTCCCGCGCTATTTCGGGATTCTAAGGAGCCAATCCCGCGGGATCCCCGGATCTCACGGGATTGACTCTACTCTTCTAAAAATTAAATTTTAAAGTCAAATAGAAAGAAGGGTATATGTAAGGTTTTTCATTGCTTTCTTCTTTGGAGTGCACTTTTTGCAACTTAAAGGGTTTGAGTGCATTCCTAAAGCTTATAGAAATGCTCCAACATTGCATTCAGGTTACTCCAACGAGTTTTGGAATCTGTAATGCACTTTCTCTATTTTTTCTAAAGCATAATTTATTGGATTTAAAGATTTAGTGATGATTTTCGAAATTGCTTATAAATTTTAAGCATTTTCTCAATTGCTGAAACGTATGAAAACTGAAATCTCGAATGAGAATACCAATAACCAATTCAGTTTCAGGAAAATATACTCTTTTTTTAATTGTGTTCTTAAATGGTAAATCCACCGTTACTCATATTATGCACAAAGGTTTTTTTTTTTTTTTTGCTCTTTTTGCAGAAATACGAGGAAGGTTGATTCAAACTTCAGAGGATTCTTGTGAAAACAGCCGTTTTTTATGAGCGTCAAAGGCTGGAAAACGCTTGAATGGGGGAAAAAATGCGGGATTGGAAATCCCGCAGGATCAATCCCGCTATTTGGCCTGCGGAATTCGGGATCGGGATTTCAGGATTGGAAACCCTAGTTGCAGCAGAGTCTCACCTTCCGATGATGACGCCATCTGTGTCTTCAACCACCACATAATCGTAACTGCAGTTGCGGTGATTCTCCAACACAAAGGCTGAAAAAGTGAGCCTGATCAGGAAATCCGAGGGAGCACGGATGAGCCAGCTGCAGGAGACAGAGTGGGGATACATGTCAGGATGTCTGGGAGAGGCTATCTCGCCGGACTCGGATGTCAGCACACCTCCACAGCCTGAAACCATTAATAGTTGAGCAGTATAATATGTGAATCAGAAGTTTACGGAGAAAGAGGTAACATTCAGGGACGTGTCCAAGGGGAGGTTTTTAGGGGTTAAACCCCTCCCATTGGGGAAAAAATAATAAGCCAAATGAAGAAAATGTATATTTGACAGAAATTAACTTTAATATGAAATTTGTGCGCAATGCTTTAAAAAAACATTATTTTTTCTGAAGTTTTTCTGCAATTTAAAACTCTTAACCGCTGAATGATCTATCAATATAAAGCATTATTTCTCATTGTAATGAGGTTACGATGAATTTTGCATATGTTGCGGCTATGAAGATGCATAATTGATTGTGTTTGGTACTGTAATTTGAATCTACAATAGGCTCTTGTTTAGCTTATTACGCATTATTTCCGAGTATTAAAACTGATATAAACGCTGCATTATAAAATAATTTTTAGACAGATTTTAGTACTTATTGCAAAATAACCGAAAGAACCCAAAATCTAACCAAACGTATTTTCAACCTTTGCGATGTATTCTCAACCTTTCTCCAACATAAATCCGATGCAGCAAGTTTATTTTGTTGGTTTTTCCATGAAACGCGTGAACAATTCGCCTGTAGTTGAACCACGTGACTTGGGCTATTTGCATTAGCTTTACCTATTCGAAGTATAGGATGAAAAAGGGAGAGACCCCATATGAGGGGGGGTGAGGCCCCCTTTCACTATATGGCGTAAATTAATACTATTTTCATTAAAGAGATTTAATGTTTGTGTGGCTTCGAAAAATAAATGAACACCCGTGTAACAGATATAATTTATTCGAAAATTATCTTTTCCGCTAAAACAAGTTCAATCTGAAAGCAGGGCATTTTAACTGCGAAAGTAGCATGTAATCGCTGATTAAAGTTAGCCTAAATGAGAAGCATAGCTGGCTCCATGAACGGAGCGCCATCTGGATTTTCCAGATATGACCTCACTCTTCGTCCTTCAAACGGCACACTACTCATTCTAAGCATTATGCAGTAAACTCTCGATTATCCGCGGAATTAGGGACTGTTGCCACGGATAATGAAAATCGTGCATATAAACCGAAAAAATCTAAAATAAGGGAGAGTAAGGTCTTCCTCAAAAATTCGACTGTATGCTTTTCTTCAAATAGCGAAATTATATACAGTATAGAAAAAATATTTTGTATTTTCGCCCAACAGAACTAAGCATCAAAGAAGAACTAGTGTATGTACGATGAGAAAAGCGCAAAAAATAAATAAATGTAAAAAAAATGAAAAAAATAAAACAAAATCAAATGAGTTTAAATTTACAATTTTTCAAGAAAAAATAGTCATTTGTATACACAGGTAAACATTTATTGTTGGTTGCATCGCGGATAAAGCGAGTGGAATGAAGCGGAGTCAATAAACTGGAGTTTATTGTACTTATGGTTCAATAAACTGAGGATTAACCAGTCGAAAGGGTGTTTCATGACACCCTGACTGGTACAAACCAGTAACGAAAATAGGCAACTGCCTTAGCACGTATGAAAATAAATAAGGAAACCTTTAAGATGTAAAATCAAGCCGAAAATGTCTCGCCCCTACAAAAAACCCTCAGAAATAACTACTGTCCATATATATGGTGTGTATGTATATGGTGGCCTGTAGTGCCATATATATGGGCATGCAGAAAGTAATTTACGAAAATGCACGTATCTTTTTAACTTGCTCGGGGGCCCTGCCCCCCCTACTCGTTACCCACTCACCACCTTCCGTGGACTATTTCGCATTCCTATTTAGTTCGAGACGATTTAAAGTGCCTGTTATGAAATATCAAATTAAAGTACACATTACAGTTAGAACAGAAAAAAAAGCACGCTCCCCTTCCCGTAAAAGCTCATTCAGTTTAGAGATGAAATTAAAATCCCACTCCAACCCGAAGACAAAAAGAAAGAGATAAAAATACGTAAAACAATACTATTTCAAAAAATAAATAAATTAATTAAAAAAATGTATCAAACGAGCACCCTTCATTTACGGTCCAAACTAACCTGTACCGAATTTCACAGCTTAAGGGTCGTTTGAACACAGCAAAATGAAATCTTGGACACAGCAGCGTTTGGTAAGTCGTTTTCAAATTCGTGGTCTCTAGTAATAAATTTCTTTTCAACTCGAAGGGTAAGCTTTTCAGGGTTTGAATTGAGTTGAGACTAGGACGCTAAATTAGAAACCCTAATATCTTCCGTTCTAAATAGTTGAGAAAATTGGAACAAGCTCAGTATAATGCAGAAAAAAATGCTCTTTCAAATGACATAGGATTATGTTGGTGCTACCTCAGTTTCGCCGACATGAAATTCCCTCTCCCCTTCCCCTGTTTTTCAATTTTAATCATACCTTTTAATGTATCAAAGAGCGGAGTAAATTTGAAATGTCGGTGAAACTGGGAATAAACTATTATGATGAAGGTTGAGGGAAAAAGTTTATCGCCTTATAGGCAATTTATGTGAAATTTTATCTTAAAAATTAAATACCAAAAAAAATCTAGTTTGACGTTTAAAATAAAGAAAACCCATGTGCAAATCACTGGGGCTCGAAGTAATTTTATAAGAAATTTCAAGACTGTAGGTACTATGTTGTCTCCTGGAGGCAGAATCGCAACAGACATCCTTTCATAATTTCTATGACCTTATTTTTTAATATATAGTGATCCAAGCTTTTAAATATATAAACATGTTTATTTTAAGTAATTAAGCAGTTGTCCAGCTGAATACATACCCATGTCAATTGCTTCGTAGACGGCATAGAATCCTTGATTGTGCTGAGTTAGATCGGTCACGAATTTCATCCACAAATAATTGTACGTTGAAACAATACTTTCAGGCACCATGTAGCCACAAAGCCTCTGAACTAGCTCAGGGGCTATTTTCAGAATCGCCATCTCGGACCTATCAGAAAATAACAGTCGCAGCTAAGATTAATGTTTGTTACAGTAAAAGTACATAAAAAGCATACTAAACTCCACAGGAAATGCCTTATACTGTCCAACCACGGATTGTATGGAATTGGCAAACGTCCAATTAAGACGAGTCTATATGAATGAGGGAAAAAAGTAAAAATTTGAAGCGCGTGTCCGCTCATTTGAATGAGAATCTTTAATTTAGAGGATAACATAGGAGGTGTTCCAAAAATGACTGATACATTTGAAAAAATCAATAAAAACTAAACGGGCGGCAACAGAAATATACCGTTTGTTGCATTATGCTTGGGAAAACAGTAAATTTTCAGACAGACAAACTTTCAAAATTAGTTACAATGTACCTCTACTGATGGCGCTGCAGGTATTTTAAAAGGTATGAAAGAAAATGATTGGTATATTCAAAAAATCAATGTTGCCCGTTCAGTTTTTATTGATTTTTCAAATATACCGATCATTTTGGCGATCTTACAGACTGCGTTTTCTTTTATACCTTTTAAGAAACCTACAGCGCCATCTGTTGAGGAACATTGTAACTAAGATTGAAAGTTTGTCTGCCTGAAAATTTACTGTTGTCTTAAGCATAATGCAACAAATGGTATATTTCTATCGCTGCCCGTTTAGTTTTTACAGATTTTTCAAATGTATCTGTAATTTTTGGAACACCCTGTACATCTGCGAAAACTGACATCCTTAAAACGTATAGATGCTTCCATTTCCGCCTGTAAACCGGATGTTTGCCTTTCCATACAATAATATGCTTTGAAACATAGAAACAGATATTTAAAAAAAAAATGCTTCTTTTTTTTTACACTTAAAGTGGATTAAACTTATTAACCAACCTAAAAGATCATAACAATATTTACAATACATTTTTTTTCTAATGGACAGTATTCACCTGACGTCACTGCGGGTAAAAACTCTCACTGCAGTACATTGTAGGAACTGTAGCAGACGAAAATCCGGTACTACAGCATATAATAACACTTGCTTTTGTATGGCCTATAAACTCTTCTTTCTGTTTAAAAATGGGAGGTTTTTGAAGTTTTTTAACTAAGAAACGTTTCATAAAGAATGATGAACGATTCATTTGATACGAAATACTCTCTTTATTATCGTATTTTCATGGGTTTAAGCCTCTTTGGTTCCTTATCAGAAACATGGTGAAAACTCGAATTCTCTTTTTATTTTTTCCCTTTTCTTGGTATTTTTCATGCAGTCTTAAGTCTTTTTATACCCTAAAGCATGTTTATTATGCGAATGAAGTCCAGCAATCCTTAAATAAAACGAGTTTTTTTAGCACTACTGACACTACGTAATAGGTCAAAATACCGCAGACGGACAGCTGATGGGATCGTTGCCAAACCGTGAATAAGGTCCATACACATTGTTAACAAATATGATTTGACAGCAGATAGAAGTTTTAAATCATTTAGCTTTTTCTCCTTATCTTCCGACTATGAAATCGCTACTAATCGCGCTATAAAGCTTAGAATTGCATTTAAAATTTCCTTAACAAGATTATAGTAGGTCTTACTTACTGTATAACTTGAAAGTTCCAAACTATCCGATTATAATTGTGAAAAAGTTAAGTCGGTTTTTAATTACTATCTCCGGTATTAAAGTTCTACGAACTCGAGGCCAAGCTAAGAACACTTTCGATAAAGTCAGTTTTTTAACGAAAAAGAACTATCCAAATAGGTTCACCTTTTTAAGAGCTACGATGCCCCAAACTGACACACAGATACACACTTTTAAAACTTATTACTCCTTCCGTTTCACGACGCGGGGTACTAATTGGCTTCTGAAACGATACCTCATAACTTATAGAGGAATAAAACCTAATTTTAACGGAATTTAAGTCTTTTATTGAAATATTTAAGATTTTTTAGAATAGATAAGATCCGTTTATAAGATCCGTCAAAAAAGTAACGGACACGGATACAGATTTTTATTTTCCCTCGGATATCCGCGGATACGGATACGGATATCCGGAACATCACTAATAAAGATACAAAACATTTTGTAAAATGATCGCTTTGACAGTGGAAAGTACATTTTCAGTCTTTTGTCGAAATTTTCTCTGCCATGTTTTCATACTTTCTGAGAAATTTCAGCAATGTTGTGTCATATTTCGTCTTTGAGGTCTTCAATAGTATGTGGTTTATTGACGTAAACTTTGTCCTTAAGATAATACCAAAGGAAGAAGTTAAACGGTGTCAACTCAGATCACTTCACATCGCCTTGCAGACATACAGTGAAAGTTGGGAATGGGTGTCAAACCAGCCCATAATTTTGATTACTTCCTTTTACAAAAATGGAAGTATTGTACTCGCGAAAAAAATTTCACTCCAAAATCGACTTTAATTTACGTTTTTCTCACCCTCGAATGAATGTTGAGTTTTTTTGTTTTTTTTTTTTCGACTCGACCACACGTGGATAAGTGCCTAAGAACGTATAGACACGCGAAATATCCATAATGACGATTCCCAGGTTAATTACAACGAATTTTCTCGTGACGTATGTATGTACGTATGTTTGTATGTGCGTATGTATGTCGCATAACTGAAGAACAGTAAGTCCTTGAAAGTTGAAATTTGGTACGTAGACTCCTAGTGGGATCTAGTTGTGCACCTCCTCTTTTGATTGCATTCGGGTGTTTCTAAAGGGGTGTCTTGCTTCTTTTTGGGGGGGGAATCATTATTAATTTCGATGTAAACTCAAGTGATGTTATAATTTGGCGGACACTCGGCGATATATCGCCAGTCTTTTCGTCGCAAGTATCTTCGCCAACTTGACGACAAATTTGGCGGTTTATTTTATTTTATTTTATTTTTTTAATCTGTTTCAATTTGGTTACTGTTGGTGATATTAAGAGAGTAAACTATTGAATCACATTAAAATTGCAAGTAGTGGGGAAATGACATTAAATTGGAATAAAAGGAAGTCAAGTGATGCACACATCAGCTCGTTTTTACAATATTGCTGATGGCAGTCGGGTAAAATACAAAAATCAGAAAATAGTTACCCACGAGCTTGTTTCCTTTCTGCATAACTCTGCCCTCTGGGGGAGAAATGAGTCAATCGATTATGCAACAATGAAGGTCAGACGTTGTTTTCTGTGAAAAATCTGTTTTGTCCCATCTGAATGAAACAATCAATGTTTAGGATTCCTACTTTTACAAAACTAATTATTTTTAAAAAGTAATTATTTGCTCTTTTTTACTAAACTTTTTTATTGATTTTAACTAATTTTTGCTTATTAATTAAATTAGTTTAGATCATTTATTTCAAATAATTAATGGAACAGCCAATAAAATTAACAACTCAGTTTAGAACAAATTATGAATTATTTTCGCAATCAACTATATTCCCTAGTATGGATTAAATATTTGGTAATAAATGTGATTCATTTTGTGATTGGAGAGGGACAGGTTTTCCCTGGAAGCTCAAGCTAAATTTTATTTCTAGCCCTATATTGCATTAAATAGCATATACAGGAACAACATCGCGTAAAACGTAATATTTTTTTTTACAGAATAATAGGGTTGGGGGGGGGGGAGTTTTCAATGGAGTAAAGTGGTCATAAACCAAATAAAGAGTATCTAATCAATAATTCGAATATAACCAATACATTCGAAATAAATAAAAGAATGAGGGTAAGTTTTTTATTTTAGATTTTATCAATTAAGAACTATATTCTGAATTCAAAATTTTGAAAACTGGCAGTATTTTATTTCGAGAAAAAACTTGTTTTGTGTGAACATGAAATGTTTTGAAATCCGAACACCTCTTTTAACTTCTTTGTAAAATTTTGTTTAATAAAATTTTTAGCAGATTGGTATTGCAGGCAGCTTCCTGGATGTCTCTAGAACACGTCTGCATAAACAGCTAAGTTGGATTAATTTTATACAATTTTTTAGAACAACTTCAGTAAGATGGGTTAAAGTGGTCATAGGTTAAGATTAAAATAATATTACACGTTTAGACACTTTAAGAAATTCTTTAAATGACGACACAGTTCTTGAGAAAACACAGGAGATTTATTTACAACCATGTTCAAGAAATATCATTAGCAACTGATAAATTAACCATAGCAATTAGGTAAATATCAATTAACACCGTAAACTCAAAGGTTACACACGTATTTACATCCAAATAGGCGAAAACACAGCGCAAAGGCTAATAACACACAATAACAAAGCTAACGCTCAGACAGTTTAAAAAGCAAACTAATTCTCTCATTCAAATGCCACACGGCTTTTATACTGCTTTGGAAAGTTCGACAAAATTCTAAATGCTTCTGGATGTTTTCTTTTTATTCCAATCACAAATATTATTGTTCAGAAATGGAGGGACTATATACTTCATTCGAATGTAAGGGGGTTATCTATTCATTACAAGAAACTATTTACAGGTTAAGTTACTACAATAATTTTAAATGAAGAATAATGGAATAAGCGTCAAATTTAGCCAGATTACAACAAATTAATCACAAAAATAATTACTATTTACCGAATTTGTAACAATAAGTATATCGTTCATTTAAATCATTCAATCTTCACTTATAAGGCAGATATCAGTTCAATATTAAGTTAACTAACAATTTACTGTTTTTAAGGTAAACTGAATTAAATACCACTGAGTTTAAATTTGATATAGCATATCGATTCAATTAAAGCAAGATTGTAATCCTATAATATGTGAAAAAATAAAGCATAGATTTTTTTTTTTTTTGCAACCACAGTTTTCAATTTATTCTTGTAGAATAATTTATGCCACCCCTGTTCCCCTCTCCAAAAAAACACATGTGTTAAACATCAGTAAAAAGTAGAAATTTAGAGCTAGAAGTATTTTGGACACATTGAATAAATAGATAAAACTTGATCATTTTTTTCCTTTTGTTTTTTATTTAAATAATATTTTTTTCGGAACTCTATTTGAGTGTAATATTTTCTTATTATGCTGTTTAGGTAGTTAAGTCATTATCTACACATTATCAGACACTATCTTCAATATATTCCTAAAAAATAAAAACATTGCAAATTATCACACCTTTCCTGATGATATTGATGAAATCAAAGAGTAAAATATGATTAAAATTCTTGGTGAACCAACTTTTGACTATAGTTGACCATCAAAAATTTCTTTAAATAAAGTTAATTTCTTCAAAAAGAACTAAGTGTGCTGATCATTTAAAAAAAAGTTATTTATGATGGTTTTAGATCAATTTTTTAAACGATGACCATTTTACCCCACCCCACATCATTAAGACTCATGAAAGCTATTAAAATCTTTTTTTTTTCTTCCGAAGATTCAGTGCAGGGAGTTTTTTATTAATGTAATGTAAAGTAACGACAAAAAATTTTGTAGTTTTATTGAAATTCTTGTATTTATTATTTACCTAAGTTGAAAAACCTGTATTTTATGACCACTTCACCCCACCAGACCCTATATTTCAAAGAAGCTGTACGTCTCTACAAAAGAGGTAATAATTTATAAACACTTAATTTATAGATGTAATGAAATTCTTAAAAATTAAAAGAATTGATTAAAACTATTTGTAAAAACATATATTCATCATTGAAGCATTGAAAAATGCTGAGAAAGCAACTAACCATGCAAAATATGCGCAGAGCAAAACAAAAAATTTAAACGTAAAGACAAATAAAAATAATTAAGAAAGATCGAACAATTTACGCCTACAACACAAAACCCATAGGAAGAGAGGGGAGAAGACTACGAATTATAAGAATGGAAGCCAAACTGCAGAAAAATACGGAATGACTATGAGATCGTTTACTAGATTAAAGCGATTCTAGAAAATTTCGCAATAAGAAAATAAAAGCTGGTTTTACAAGCTCTACAATATCTTTGAATTGCTAGAATAGAAAGTCTTCTTTATTATTATTTCCATGCTTTTATTAACTTGGTTAGTTCTTGTCAGTTGTGGTGGAATCTTGCAACTCAACTTTCACCCACTTCCGGGGATCGGATTCTTTTCAAATTTTGTATGTAGCCCCATACCCAATGACAACACTATATTCTTAAATTAAATTGATTAATTAACCATTAATTATTATTTTATTCTAATTTCATAAGGTTCTTGACTGTTCGGGTAGAATCTTACAATTCAATTTTCACCCACTTTCTGTGATCGGATTCTTTTGAAGTTTTGTATGTAACGTCTAGTGATTACAATACCTGTACACCGGTATACCGAATACCGGTATTTTGAGCTACATTCCTGTTTGTGAAAATTGCAACACCATGAAGGAAGCATCATAGTTGAATGAAATTTAATACACAGTTGAGTGGTAATGGTATAAATAAATGATTACATTTTCAAACCAAACAAACAATAAAAAGAGATAGAAATTAGTAATTTGTGTGGCCTCCACGCGCCGCAATGAGAGCTGCTACACGACTCGGCATGGAGTGAAACAAAGTTTGAATACTTGCCTGCAGAAGAGTATTCCATATTGTTTGTATGCGCAACCAAGGTTCATCTGTCGAAGCAACAGGACGAGGATCACGAGCAAGACGCCGCCCAACGAAATCCCACACATGTTCAATCGGTGACATATCCGGAGAACATACAGGCCAAGGAAGAAGCTGTACCTGCTGCGAATCAAGGTAGGATTTGACAGTCCTGGCGACATACGGACGGGTATTATCAAGCTAGAATACAGCCCCTGGCAATTCTTGCAGGAAAGGAATAGCTTGGAGCTGTAAAACTTCGTTTATGTATCGGGTGCTGTTCAAATTGCCCACAATTCGTAGCAATTGTGATCGTCCATGATATGCTATGACACCCCAGACCATAACTCCGGGTGTTCGTGCACTGTGGTGTTCGATAATGCACTCCGGAATGTGCCGTTCACCGGCATAGCGCCTGACACGAATTCGGTCATCATGGTGCCACAAATTGAAGCGGGATTCGGCAGAAAAGACGACCTGCTGCCAATTAGCACGTTAGCTCCTATGCACACTGTCCCATTGTAGCCGCAGGCTTCGATGGTTTTGCGTGAGAGGAATCCTGTATAAAGGAATCCTTGCGCGCAGCCCACGCTGCAACAGACGTCTCCGAATTGATGAAGCACACAATGAAACTTCTGTAGCTGTTGACCACTGTGCTGCCAATTGTCTAGAAGAAGCTGTGTGGTTCGTCAGCGCCATACGCACCAGGTGTCTGTCATCGCGAGCTGACGTCACATTTCGGGGTCCACTCCCGGATTTCCGAGCTGTCCGACCCTCGTCCGTCCACTGCTTTCAAACATGCATGATTGTGCTGCTGTTAAGCTGCACACGAGCCCCCCGGCTACTGCACGATAAAACAATCCAGCTTCACTAAGGCCGACGATTCTGCCCCGTTCAAACTCCGAAATTTGCTCAAATTTCGCTTTCTTTCGTCCAAGAGGCATAGTAAAGATTCAGTTAACGTTTACTCTAGCATATAACCACCGATAATCATACACGCGTCGTTACAGCCGTCTATTTATATTCAGTTCGATCCGCTGTTCAGAGGGCGATGCTCAGAATGCGCATTCTCTACCGGTCTGCAATTCTAATCATTTGCATATCATGCCCTACTTTACATTTCCTGCAATTTTCAGCTCACACCTCGCGTAAGTCCTTCGTGGTGTTGCAATTTCACAAACAGGGTTGTATTTTGAAACTTCGTAATACCAGTATTTACTGAGGTAAAATACCGGTATTTTCGGTATTAGCTGGAAATAATTTATAGTTTTAATTAAAGAGGTTTCAATTTAATTTATTAGATATCTACTTTTATTTTAATACTACATACATTTCTTTTTCTATGATACAGTACGAAAATCAATCTATTGGTGCAAAAATTTGGTTTCAAAAGCACGAACTAATAGATTGTTATTAAGCATAAGTAACGAAAAATTTTCAAAATGATATTTTCATAATTAGACGATGAGATGGATCTCATTTTCGCGCGTTTTCTTACACCATGTTTTTTTCCCCCATTTCCCAGACGAATCACGTTCCCTTTAGTGAAAGTTAATTTCAGGAGCAATTTTGAATGCATTTGTCCTATGAATAATTTATTAAAACCATCAATTGCAGTAATACTTTATAATATTTTTTAAATATTTTTCTCAGTTCCACTGAATTTTCACAAAAGCTTTTTCTTGTTAGCATAACAAATCGTAATTTGTTTTCACCGATATTGGTGTGTTGTCCTGTCTCATTATTTAGCTTTATACTTGGCAAGATAAGATTTAGAAATTATATAGTGCCTTAAGTTTGCATTTTGGTGAGGCATAATCAGCTGGAACACATTTTCAGAAACTTGCGTCATTTCAATTGTGAAGAAAAAATTGAAACGAAAACGAGTAGAAAAGAAACTCACAAGATCAAACTTAGTTAAGTTCATAGTAAATTTGAAAGCAGAAGGCGAATAAAAAGCAAACATAAATCTCGGAGTGAAATTACAACAAGGTATGAATTCAAAAATAACAATAATAATCATAATACATACATTACAAAAAAATCACACACACACAAAAGGTCGAATTGTTTGGAGATCAAGGATTTCGAGGCAATTAGAGGACGTGTATCGCGCCTTGTAAACAGTACCACCGGCCTGCGTAAATTGAGAAAGAGTATTTTCAACTGCTGGAAATTTGTGCATCAAAATGAGTTTCAGCCTTCAATAGATTATGTTTCTTACTATTATTGACTTTTTTTTGCGACACCTTGTTCCTTCATTTTATATTTGCTCATAATAACGTTTTCATAAATAAAACATTTTTTGCACAAACTTATTAAATATGGCAACGAAACGATATGTTTTCGATCACTTTTTGAGAAATTTCAAATACCGGTATTAAGAGCCATTATTTTGAAGTTCAGACAAGGTGTGGCAGTGACCATTTTTGATTTTTATAATTTTTTTATATGTCAAAGTAGGTCATGAGAAGTGAACATTCTGAAATTTTTAGCCTTCCAAAAAAATTTTTTTCGCTCGTTAAAAATTCCCAAAGTTTGACGTTTTGCAGCGCTTTTTAGAAAAATTCTAAAAGTCGCATTTCAGTGCGCTTTAGCTCTTTACAGAAACACCACCCTACGGTTATGTTTATATTTATTGGTTGTACTGTATCTAGTGATGATGACTTCATAGTTATTTTGGTTGGGGGTTGTTGCTTTCTTCAGATAAGGGGTCGCAAAGTATGGATTTTATCCGTTTTCGCGCAAGTTGAACCTGCGTTATTTCCCCCAAAAAGCCACTCCCCGAAAAAAAATGTAACATATACAGAAAGTTTATACTATGAAGAGAGTAAATGGCACAAAATTTGTTTGAGGTTTAATTTTTTTTAGGAGAAAAATACCCTGATATTTTTCAAATTATCAAAAATTGTGCTTTTTTGATCGCAATTAACTCAAAACAGCATCACTAGGAAAAAAAAAACCTTTTATATATTGTGGTACCTGGCTATGTGTAAAACATCATGAAAAAGAAAGCAGCATGGGATCTCTTCTTGTTTTCCAGAAAATAATTTTTTTTTGTAGCTCATTTTATGCGTTTTCTCGTACGTAAAACGTATGTCCAGTATGCAGATTAGATCTTCTAAAACTTTTAGGATGTAGTAAGAATGTACATATGTGTGTATAGAGAAAGAAAAAGACTAGTAATACTTTATTTTTCTGATTTTTACAAATTGTTTATATTTTAATTGCAAGTAATTCAGAAAACGATAAATCGATATCATATATATATATCTATATATATATATATATATATATATATATAGATATATATATATTATATATATAATATATATATATATATATATATATATATACTATATATATATATATATAGATATAGATATAGATATATATAGATTTATCGTATCAATCCCAAAATAATTATTTCTTATTTATGTCCGTAGCAATGGAAGAAATATCATGAACAATATCTGCTTCACTTTCCTCTAAATGTCTATTTTCTATGTCATCTTCAAATACCTCTAAAAGGCTGTCGGTTCTTGATAAATCAGTATTATCCGCTTTTTTTCCCCTTTGTACATCGGTTAAAAGCAGCTTGAATTTGACTTTTTGTCAGATATTCGTTCGGTTGGAATATTTTTATGTCTTCAATCATCTCTGTTCTCATTGCATGTTCTGCAACAAAAGAGAAAAGAAAGAAGAAAACATTTTGGAAATCTCATGTGAGGGGTGAGCTCTCCCAACTCGTAAAAGTACACAATTTTCATTGAAACAAATAGAATTTCTTTATGAAAAGTTCCTTTATGGTAAAAAACCGGCAGAAAACAGACGTCCGACCAAGTAGAACATGCAATTAGAACAGAGATGATTGAAGACATAAAAATATCCCAATCGAACGAATATCTGACAAAAAGTCAAATTCAAACTGTTTTTAGCTGATATCCCAAGCAAGAAAAAGCGAATAATACTGATTTATCAAGAACCGACAGCCTTTTAGAGGTATTTGAAGATGACATAGAAAATAGACATTTAGAGGAAAGTGAAGCAGATATTGTTCATGATATTTCTTCCATTGCTACGGACATAAATAAGAAAGAATTATTTTTGGGATTGATACGATAAATCTATATATATATATATATATATATATATATATATATATATATATATATATATATATATATATATATATATATATATATATATATATATATAATATATATATATATATATATATATATATATATATATATATATATATATATATATATATAAATCAGTATTATTCGCTTTTTCTTGCTTGGGATATCAGCTAAAAACAGTTTGAATTTGACTTTTTGTCAGATATTCGTTCGGTTGGGATATTTTTATGTCTTCAATCATCTCTGTTCTCATTGCATGTTCTACTTGGTCGGACGTCTGTTTTCTGCCAGTTTTTTACCATAAAGGAACTTTTCATAAAGAAATTCTATTTGTTTCAATGAAAATTGTGTACTTTTACGAGTTGGGAGAGCCCACCCCTCACATGAGATTTCCAAAATGTTTTCTTCTTTGTTTTCTCTTTTGTTGCAGAACATGCAATGAGAACAGAGATGATTGAAGACATAAAAATATTCCAACCGAACGAATATCTGACAAAAAGTAAAATTCAAGCTGCTTTTAACCGATGTACAAAGGGGAAAAAAAGCGGATAATACTGATTTATCAAAAACCGACAGCCTTTTAGAGGTATTTGAAGATGACATAGAAAATAGACATTTAGAGGAAAGTGAAGCAGATATTGTTCATGATATTTGTTCCATTGCTACGGACATAAATAAGAAAGAATTATTTTGGGATTGATACGATAAATCTATATTATATATATATATGTATATATATATATATATACATATATATATATATATATATATATATAATATATATATATATATATATATATATATATATATATATATATATATATATATATATATATATATATATACGATATCGATTTATCGTTTTCTGAATTACTTGCAATTAAAATATAATCAATTTGTAAAAATCAGAAAAATAAAGTATTACTAGTCTTTTTCTTTCTCTATACACACATATGTACATTCTTACTACATCCTAAAAGTTTTAGAAGATCTAATCTGCATAATGGACATACGTTTTACGTACGAGAAAACGCATAAAATGAGCTACAAAAAAAAAATTATTTTCTGGAAAACAAGAAGAGATCCCATGCTGCTTTCTTTTTCATGATGTTTTACACATAGCCAGGTACCATAATATATAAAAGGTTTTTTTTTTCCTAGTGATGCTGTTTTGAGTTAATTGTGATCAAAAAAGCACAATTTTTGATAATTTGAAAAATATCAGGGTATTTTTCTCCTAAAAAAATTAAACCTCAAACAAATTTTGTGCCATTTACTCTCTTTATAGTATAAACTTTCAGTATATGTTACATTTTTTTCGGGGGGTGGCTTTTTGGGGGAAATAACGCAGGTTCAACTTGCGCGAAAACGGATAAAATCCATACTTTGCGACCCCTTATCTGAAGAAAGCAACAACCCCCAACCAAAATAACTATGAAGTCATCATCACTAGATACAGTACAACCAATAAATATAAATACAGTGGCTCCCAAAAGTCTTCGTACACCTTCGACTTTCAACGAAATAGGCCCCTATCCATTGGTTAGAATTAATATTTAAGAATAGGTATTTAATTATAAGATCTATGATCAATTTTCAACAAAACTACATGAAAAGTTTAAAAAAAATATTAAAACTTAATTTTTTAAAAATCAAAAACCAAAAAGTGCCGGAAATTTTATCTCACAAAAGTCTTCGTACACTTTATAAAATGTCTATATATTATTGAATAATTTAACTTTTGATTAAGTTATTAATTAGTAGAATATCATACAGTATTTATAACACCTTTTAAACATCTGGGAATAGATTTCATTCTTATTCTTTCTTTTTTTCGCGTAATTTCTGAGTAAGTGTTCAACCATACTTCGAGTCTTACTGTTTCTAGCTCTATTTTCGTTTTAAAGCCCTATTTTCGTAATCTAGCCTCCAGATATCTCTAAATACGTTACATTAAGTTAAAATCTGAAGATTGAGGGGGTATTTTTTTAAACTTTAGGACAATTTTTGAGGCACTAGAAGTAAACGTTGAAAACCGTATACTTCTTATCGTTGTCTTGACAAAAAACAAAGTTGTTTCCGATAACCAAATTTTTGGCTAAGAGTTCAAAACTGGTTTTTAAAATATTTAAAGGAACATCATGATTCATTATTTCATCAAAAAATTCCAAACTACCAAGTCCTGATGCTGATATGCACCTTCACACTAAAACACTTCTACCGTCCTGATTAACTGATCCAACTAAGTTCTTAAGATTAAGTTCCTAATTTTTTCTTCTACTTACAATTATACAACAATTTAAACAAAAATGTTGAATCAATTTTTATCTGTAAGTAAGACGTAATTCTAAAACGTTTTGAGCTTATTTATCATTGATTTTGCGACGAAAAGCGTAAGCTTTCTGTTTTTTGCACGATCGAGAAAATTTCTGCGGGAAGAGGTTCCATTTAATCCAGCTAATCAGAGAACTTGGCGAGCAATTTTAATTGAAAATTAAATGTAAAATGTTTCATTTAACTCTGCAGAAACTTTTACAGCACTCAAATGTGTATTTTTCATAAATTTTTTAACTTTAAATCTCTGATTACGTTTTGTCAACTTTGCCGATTGACCTTTTCTTACTTTGTTTTCGGTCCGATTTCTTTCTTTAAGGCATTTTATCAAGCACTTTACTATACAAACAAATAAAATAACTACATTAGAGACATTTCAAACCAATTTACTGCTACTGTGGGAAAAAAAATCAAATTTTGAATGGTGTTTGCGGTTTTTTATGAATACCAGCCATTTTACAGTAATAAGCACAATATTAAGGAATAAATAAACAAAAAATTAAAGCCAAATGACTTATAAGGGTCAACACAATGCAAAAATATTAATAAATTGGCAAATAATAATTTTAATCATGAATTTATTCGGAAATATTTGAGTGTACGATGACTTTTATGGCGTGTTATTTTCCTGTTTCTTCGTTTTCTGACCCATTTTAAAAAGAAGATCCGTCAATATTTTGAAAAAACCAATGGGTTGTATTTAGAATGACATAGTAATGATGTGAAAAAATATTGGACTTCATATTCGAATTGAGTTTCGAGTTATTTTGGTTTTACTAAAAAATTTCAATGTGTACGAACACTTTTGGGAGCCACTGTATAACTGTGGGGTGATGTTTCTGTACGGAGGTAAAGCGCACTGAAATGCGACTTTTAGAATTTTTCTAAAAAGCGCTGCAAAAACGTCAAACTTTGGGAATTTTTAACGAGCGAAAAAAATTTTTTCGGAAAGCTAAAAATTTCAGAATGTTTACTTCTTATGACCTACTTTGACATATAAAAAAATTAGGAAAATCAAAATGGTCACTGCCAAAATTTCCGTTTTTTGTCTGAATTTCAAAATAATGGCTCTTAATACCGGTATCCCAGTATCACGTTTTAAAAATAACGAATACCGGTACTGCATTTTTGATCCGGTATTGCAATCCCTGGTAAACCTCAGACCCGATGAGAATGCAGTATTCTATAATCAAATTAATTAGCTATTAATTATTAGTTTATTCTAACTTTAATCGACATTTTTGCATAAATCCTCTAATAAGAGGCCGAAAAAATACTTGCCCGAATTAAAATTAACTATTCATAAAAACCATTGATTTTCTATATCAGATTTAAAAAAAATCCAACATTCCAAGGTAATTAGAACGTGAATTAATATTGTTTTTAACTAATTTCATGCTAAAATGTAGGTGAGCCTTCAATTGTAAATTTATTGCTGATCAGGGCCATTGTTGAACAATGTTATATAATTAAAAACTGAGCGTATGTATCTATGTATGTACCTACACTGAAAAAAAAACTGTTGTTTTTTGCAGTATAATACTGGCAGCTGAGATTCCAAAGAAAAACTGTAAAATTTACCGTTCTAAATGTAAAATATTCAGTAATATACTGTCTTATAACACAATTTTACTGTGAAATTAACAACGGTAAACTGTAAAATTAGCAGTAACATACTGTTTTTTAATGGAACTGCCCTGTCAAATTTACAGTATCAAACTAAAATTAGCAGTAATATACTGTTTTTTAATGGAAGTGCCCTGTAAAATGTACAGTATCAAACTGTAAAATTAGCAGTAATATACTGTTTTATGACGGACTTGGCCTGTAAATTTAACAGCAAGGATATGTAAAATTAGCAGTAATATACTGTTTTTTTAATGGAATTGCCCTGTAAAATTAACAGTATCAAACTGTAAAGTTAGCAGTAATATGCTGTGAAATCAGCTGTACTCTGCTATAAAAGTAGCAGTAGTATACGGTTTTATAAATGATTTGTGCAGTAAAATTAACAGTAGTAAACTATAAATTCAATTTTTTTATTCAACGGACTACCATTAAATGTTTAGCACAGGCATCGCTGTGCGAGTACTGCTAGTCTTTATATAAAGCTATATAACTGAAGGGCTAAACACGCTTTGCCTGTTTTCTAGTTTTTTTTTCTGCAATGAAAACCAAGTGTTTTTTTTTTTTTTTTTTAACATGTACAGATTGAACCCGATTATCCGCGAGCAGATTATCCGTGGGGCGGATTATCCGCGAGTCATTTAACAATCAGGAACATGTATTTTCGCAGTAAAAAGCAAGTACCAATAGGTGTTTTTTGCAGTTGTTTTTGTTTTATTTATTTATTGTGCTTTCTTCATCTCGTACATACACTTACTTGTCCTTTATTGATATTAAATTCTGTTTTGCAAAAATAAAAAACATTTTTACTGTACTGCATAGATTTTCAGTTTGAAGAAAATATTATGCATCAATACAGCTAAGTTTGTGAGGAAGGAAAATTTTTACCTTATTTATCTCTCATTTTCCCCTTTTTGCGGTTTATCCGCGATTTTTATTATCCGCGGCACTTGTGCCACCCAATTCCGCGGATAATCGGGAGTTTACTGTAATATTTAACCTACCAACGAAGCTAGTTTCAGCAGTGCAACAAAATTCGACGAAATCAAAAAACTTGATTTCAGAAGGGACACTAGTAGTGGATTAAAAACATGAAAATTCTCCAGATCTCTCTCTTCCTTATACAAGCTTTAGTACATCGTCACGCCGAGGGATAACGTTGATAGAGTGAAGAGCAAACTAAAAACTTTAAAGAAGATTTTTCTCAAAATCACTTGTCACATAACAACTTTATCCTCACTCTCAGCTCTTCAGTTATTATTTACACTTCTCCAATACAAGTAGTATATTAGGTTCGATTTAAAATTTTTTCATTTTGACGTAAGGACTGTTTATGTAACTGTTTATTTTTTCCTCAAATGTAATATTCACACAAAAACGCAACTATGAGAACAGAATTCTTTCGAACTCATGTTCATTAATTAACGAAGATATTAGTTAAAAACCTCTAAAAGGTTTTTCCCCCGATTTTTGCAGTGAAAACATATTTAACATTTTAAAAATTTAGTACTAAAATAAAGAGTTTTTTTTTCTGCTTCTGATAGAATGTGTTAGGGACTTTCATGTTATATAGAATTTGAATTATAACGCTTTTTTAAGGCAGATTTTAAATGTGACTAAGCCTTTATTCAAGCGATTGGTAACCGAATTCATTGTTGGCCGACAAGGAAATTAAAAGCAATGATTTAAAATTTTTACCTTTTGCCAGTTTCTATTTTTTAACGCATAAGATACTTGCAATTGATTTTTAATAGTAAAAGGCTTAAAAGGATTTTCAATTTTTCCCTCTTGATTCTACATTTGCGACTCAGTTTTTTTTTTTAATTTTAGTTACATCACATACCTTCAACGACATGTTACCGGCAAGTGGTCTGTTGACTTACACTCATATAAATTTGTATTTTCTGTAGTAAAAAATGATTTGTCGCCAGAAGAGATCTAACAGACATTTCCAACTGATTTAATTGGGACATGCAATGGCTTAAAATGCGCCGACTCTCCCGAACTTGTGCAGAAAATTGAATAACTTGTTCAAATAATTTGTGCGATATGGAAGGTCGGTGATCTGAACGCGAGGGATATTAAAAACTAGTTTGAACAAATCGGTGCATTAGGCTGAGCTGAATGATTACAGCGAGAATAGAATCTAATTGTTTACTTATTCCTCAAACACATTATTCAAACAAAAATGCAAATATAAGAAGCAAAGAAGCTACTGAACTCATATTTATAAATTATGAAATTCGGAAAAAAGTTTCTTGACCGAGAATTTTACACAGGATAACTCTATCCTTGACATTCTTAACAAATTGCGCAGTAGCGCGGATTTCTGACAGAGAAAAAAAAAGGGTTGAGAAAAGTATTCACAATTCATGGTGACCGTGATGTGCGGAATTTCTATGCAGATTAGCCGCTTGCGCGTGTACCCTGGAGATTAGGAAACACAGAGGCTTTCGAACCCATTAAAAGAACAAAACAATTCAACAAGCTTTTGTTCTTTGAGGGGAGGGGGGGAGGTAGCTTGTTGACTCATCTTTTGCGTCGAGTAGCTGAATCAAAGACGCGGTAATATTGTATAACAGATGACAATTATAATTTTTATTATATAAAGAGAACAAAAACTACATCAAATTCTATCTGAACTACGAGTTCCAGAAGTCGTTCAGTCCGAAAACGATTTTTTTTTTTTTTTTGAAAAAAATGAAACTTTGGAGAGGATTAGAAAGAAACATTCTCATACCTCTGAAATCTCACTATGTTTGTAGTTTTATCAATACAATGAAACCTGTGCATAACAATACTTTCTATAACAATAAACCTGTCTACAGCGATTTTCCTTGGTCCCAGCAAAATGTCAGCATAAATAATCAAACAGTCTATAACGATAACCTGTCTATAACGATATTTTTTTAGGTCCCAACAATATCGCTGTAGACATGTTTTACATAGCATCACTACGAGGCGAAGGGGACGGTGTGCCCCGGGAAACACATAAGCATAGAAGGATAACACCCAAAATGAATTTAAGTGTGAAAACTATAAATACATACTTCGATTCTGAAAATTTTCTCAAATATGTTTTAAATTATATTTAATCCATCAAACGTCAAACTAGATTGTATTTTAATAAGAACAGATTGTTTCAGAAAATGTTATGAACTTCATGTTTACACACAATGTTTAAGACCTTTTTTCTTAAGAGGTGAGGCGGTGAGGGGGGATGACATCACAAATTACCGTTCAGGTTGACACATTACTAGTTTTATTAAAATTTTCTTGTATGTGTGATTTTTTTTTTTTTTTTCTGCTTTCTTCACGATTTTTTTTACGATTACCGTCAAAATTACTTATTATTTAGAACCAAGCAGTGAGTCACAAAGCAAATGCAAAACTAAATTTCTGAAAAAATACGAACACCACATTTTTGATTGAATCTCATTATTATTTATAACTTCTTTCTCTCTCTCTCTCTCTCTTTCTCTCTTTCTCATTGATAATTATGTTGCTTGACATTTTTAATAACTTTCCTCGAGCAGAAAAACTTCTATTTACACTTGTAAAGAAGTGTATATTCCCATATTTCCAGCTATGATAGCGCCCGCTTTTTTGAAACTACTTTTAGTCGTAAACGTGACGGGCACAGTACTTGGCCTTTAGACTTCTGATAAGATATCCTCGTCATGACAGTTATCAGATATGAAGTCCATTTTTTCTGTCTTGTTCGTCTGAGTTCACAAATAAGAGTGGCAAAAATGAAAACTATACGCATGAAGCATTTTCTGAAAAAGAAATGCTGCTGTGCATTTAGATTTGTAAAATAAGATTTCTCTGCAAATTGTTTTTACTTCCTTTTACAAAAAAGGAAGTATTGTATTCGCGAAAAAATTTTCACTCAAAAATCGGCCTTAATTTTCATTTTGCTCGCCCCCGAATGAATGTTGATTTTTTTTTTCAACCCGACCACAAGTGGATACATGCCTAAGAACGTATAGACATCTGAAAAATCCATTTTGACGATCCTCGAGTTAATTACAACGAGTTTTCTCGTGACATCCGTATGTACGTATGTATGTGCGTATGTGTGTATGCGTATATGTATCTCGCATAACTCAAGAACGGTATGTCCTAGAAAGTTGACATTTGGCACATAGACTCCAAGAGGGGTCTAGTTGTGCACCTTCTCTTTTGGTTGCATTCGGATGTTCCAAAAGAGGTCTTTTACACCTTTTTGGGGGTAAAATCATTGTTCATTTTAATGTAAACTTAAGCGGTGCTATAATTTGGCAAACACTTGGCAGTATATCGCGAAGCTTTTGGTCGCCAAGTTTTGTCGACGAATTTGGCGGTTTTCTTCTTCTTCTTCTTCTTCTTTTTTTTTTTTTTTTTTGTTAAATCTGGTTTCAATTTGGAAATATTTAGAGAGTTAACCATTGAATCACATTAAAACTGCCAATATTGGAAAATTTATCTGTACAAAACGTTTTCTTTGCTTCGGTTCGCAACAGACTTGGAATGAAAGTATTTGAAGTGTTTTTTTGTTCACTCCGAGGCACTATTATCTTTAAATTGGAGTAAAAGGAAGTCATGTGATGCCCACATCAGCTCGTTTGAAGTGAAAACCTATGCACAGATTCATGAAGAATTTATACGATAAATTCTTCCCTTATGCCGAATAATACTTACAGTACAACCAGGGGTGCCTACCTACGGGGGATCATGGCGCAGACTGCGCCATTGAAATTTTTAGGGGGGTGTTTTGAGGGGTATTTCTCTCATTTTAGCGGGGTCTTGCTTTTGGGGGGGTATTGCAATATTTAGGGGGAGGGTGCGTCCTTACTCTTAGGGGAGGCACGCCTGAATACAACCTCGTTTATCCAAAGGCAATTCCGATAAACGAAATTATGGGTATTACTTGTAACTAGTAAAACACACTCGTAAATAAGCAGATTTATCTTTTATTACAGAGAAAAACGATGCTTTGTAACAAAATTACATAAGATTGTTACTCGCAAACACTTTATCATTTATTGTTCAGATTCGGTGCTGTCGGATTGGTAGTCTAAATACGCCATGATGTTTATCAGATGACTATAATTTACATATTCGGAAGATATGACGACCTATGCAGAAGTTGTATGTTTAATCAAAACAAAGAGCGAATATTTTTCGAATTTAAAGTTCCGTTCTTGATATCGTCATTTAGATTAATATTTAAGTGAATAAAATTTTAAAAAAGATTCTACTAACTTGATCCGGATAAACCGAAGATCCGGATAACCGGGGGCTGGATAAATCGCACAAGAAAAAAAAAATGTTCGAAACTTCACCAGTAGCTTTAAAAAGTTGTTTTCGCAACACAGTTAAAAAATATATTTTTTTTATGCGGTGGATAAGGATCGCATAAAAAAGTCACTTTGAAAATAACCCAAAAACTTTCTTGAAAAGAAATCAAAATCAACCAAGTGATGATAATTTTTGCCAAGTAGACGGACAAAATTTCCCGAATAAAGAAATTTTTGGGAGGTCATAGTGACTTCCCATCGGGGTGTCTATGTCGTCACTTGGAAGATACTACCTCGCACTCGTTTTAAAAATAATATCGTCAATTGAATCCCAATCTTGATTGAAAATTTAATATACCGCACAAAAAAAATTTCTGTAAAAAAGGACCGCATAAAAACAGGTTTGAGTGTACAGTCATTCCGGGTAACCAAGAGCCAAAATTTCTCTATTTTAAAATGCTTCACCCATATTTTAATAGTTTTATTGTCTCTTCTGGTATTAAACGATAGAAATATTTGAAAACTTTGCACAGTTATGCAAAAATAAGAACTTATTATTATTAAGTTCATTGAAAATGAATACTGAACCTGGTTTTAGCTATCCTGCCATGTAGAACTTTGAGCCACTTCAGAAGTTGAATGCAAAATTTATTATTTTAATAAAAGGGGTGCAATTTAAATGCAGAAAAAACCCATATTTGTGATTTTTAAAAACTCTATCTTTAATTCATGACCTTACAAGATTTTTATGAGTTATCATATCGCATAGAATATTACAATGTTTGAGGAGCAATTTCAACCCGATTCTCTCCTTGTACTTCATAACCTCACAAGATTTCTATCATCTCTACATAGTATAAAATGAAGTGTCCAAAAAGCGTCTGTGTGTTTGAACTCGCGAAACTCAAGAACTATTTGTCCGATTTCGCTGAAATTTTCACAATTTGTTCCTTTGAGAAGGTTTGCAGACCAGTTTGAAAACAATTCGATGAATAGTTCTTTTTTAATTCCAATTTAGGTCCAATTTTCACATAAATTCCTGAATATGGGGGTGAAAAATTACTCGCAATTAGTAATATTATATATCGTTGGAAAGGGAAGAATTTTCCGCGTTCTACGCAATTTGTTCCAACGCTCTAACTTAATTGCAGCGGGAGTTATTTACGTTTTTAGCTCGAATTTGTTTAGGCTTAGCTGAAATTAAGGCACTACTTTCTTCATTAAAGTTATCAATAAAAAGTGAAGGAATTGTCCTACAGTTTTCTTTTTGACACCATTGAAAATAGCTACCCTTTTTACTCCAGATCTAACTGGACCTATGGTCGGAAGTTTAACCCTCTATCTCCATTAGAAAAAAAGCTACAAGCGAATTAAATGAAGTTCAAAAATCTGTTCTGTATTCAAGTTTTTAACCATTTTATTTTGCGTTTCCACGGTAACGCTTTTTGAATCCATTATTTCCATCTTTCTCATTTTCAATTCTGAAACTTATTTTATTTTGTGTTTCCATGGTTGCGATTTTTAAATCCATCTTTCTCATTTTATTTTAATTTCTTAAAAGTATTTTAATATCTGTCGTCATTGTTTGGAGGGAAAATTTTGCATGATGATTTTTTTTTTCTTTTATTTATGCCTGATTGTTGAATATACGTCACTTGACACAATTTTTGTTTTCAAAATAGACCGGGCAAAGCCGGGCAACGCAGCTAGTTTATCATATCGCATAGAATATTACAATGTTTGAGGAGCAATTTCAACCTGAGTTGCCAGGTTTGGCTATATTAGCCAATTTGGCTAATTTTGATGACACTTGGCTAGAAAAAAATCAAAAGCATTAGCCAAACTGGTGCTCGGCTATATTTTAGGCAAAACATTGTTTGATTTTTTTTTTTTTTTTTTGCACTTCAAATAGCTTTACCTAATTTTTTAATCGCGCATCTATGTTTTTATTTTGAAGAAGAAAAAACGTGTCCAAAGTTTGTAAGTAAAAATTATCAAATCAAAGTCGCAAACTTTCGGTTGCCAATTTGGCAAACAGCTTCATAGCTGAAACTGTGTCGAAAGTTCATGGTCAAAAAATTCAACTAATGAAGAAAACAAAAAATATTTTTGCTTAAAAGGAAGAGGTTTATTTGTTAGGAAATATGCATTTATTATTGTTACTGTTTCGCATTTTGCTCTAACTTTGTTCTTTTACGATTTCTGACCACTTAGTTTCTGATAAATTAAGGCCCTTTTATATACGACCTTCTACATAGTGACTCTATGATAAATGATGCAGATGGACGAAAAGCATTTATTATAAAGTACTTTGTTTCAAATTTGTAAACTGTAACTTTTCAAACAAATTTCCCATGCGTTTTTTTTTTTTTTTTTTGAGTAATTACGATTGCTTATTGTTCTCACTTGACTGTTTTGATGTGCTATAATTTTATTTTCTCGCCAGCATCCTCTGCAGCACCACCGTCGACCGGCTGGCCGCCTCACGATGCTGTTCCTCTAGCGAAAACCGTCTCCAGGTTGCGTCACTGACTTGCCTACACTTACACCTACACCTACACACACATACATCTACACACAGACATACATCTACACACACATACATCTACACACACGCATAAACCTACACACACAAAGACATACACACACGCATACATACAGACACAAATACATACACACACATACACATACATACAACTACCCACAAATACACATACCCCCCACACACAAACACACATACACACAACTACCCACACACATACACAAATAAGCATACCCCCCCTCCACACACACACGCCTACATACATACACACACACTCGTGATTGTGAAAAACAAAATTTGAATTCACGATGTAAAGTTCAATTTTTTTTTTTTTTTTTTTAATATAAGTTTATAAAGCTATTTTACTTTGCCCCGTTTTCCCCTACCTAGTTTTCCAAGAAGGTGGGAAGGAGATTTTACAAGTAAACACACATATAAAGGAAAAGAACCATGATATAGATGCTTAAAAAGTTTAAAACTGGAATGATACCTGAAGAAGTATCTTCAATCTCGCAAGCCGACATTTTCTATGTATTAATAGAATAACCTATAGACATTTGTCCACTTTCATGAAATGTCTATTTTTTAAATGACTTTGGAATTCAAACTCTTTTTTTTTTCAAACATATAAAACTAGATACATTGTTTAATAAAACTTCTCCACCCACCAAAACTGCCTGGTGATTCACAGGTTGGTGCTGTTGATTTAGAAAAAATCTTGTCGTTTTCGACCAATCACGTGGATGAAATTTTAACCGATTCTCCTATCTGATATCAATCACGAGTCAAAAATGATACCGAAGTTAACCAAGGCATACGATAATCAGGATGAATAATGTAAACGTTGTGTTTCAGATGTAATCAGAGCCGTTAAAAATCTTAAGCTGATTTTTTACGGAAGGGCTGAATCCAAAAATAGTTTTAAGAAATTAACTAATTGTAAATATAAAATTCGAACAATGATGGAACTTCGACAAAATGTTCAGACATCACACAATCAAGACCGATACCCGTACGAGTCAAACTTCTTTCCCAATCGTTTTTGACCAGTCACGTAGACTAAATCCCATCCGATCTGTCAATTTGATATCAAATTCGTCACGTGACCTAGCCGAAAACAATGTCAAACGTTAATCCAAGGCGGACGGGAATCGAGCTAAACAACACAAACAACAAATTTCAGGTGTAATCAAAGCCGTTAAAAATATTTAACTGAATTTTTCCGGAAGAGCAGAAACTGAAAATAGTTTAAAGAAAATAATTGTCCCCCGCACATGCTCCGAGTTGTAAATAAAATGCCAAGTCTCCCACCCCACATCAAGAGAGAGAGAGAATTCCAGTGCCTCGTATCTTCCCACTCCTCAAGGATTTTACTCTTGTTTTCCGTTTGTGTATTTGCACAAATCCTCCACCTCAGCTACTCAGCAGAATGTAAACAATTCGCGTGAGTTTTTCGGCCAGTTGCCAAAAGCTCTTTTCAATCTGTTTCAAACATATACACAACTTTTTTTCTCAAGTTCCAAGAAATATCGAACTCAAGTTTCTTGTAACTCATTATTTCTCGACTTTAAAAGCTCATAAATATTAATGAGAAATTCCTGTTGTTACACGAGAAGCATCATAATCAAGTGCCCTAAATGGAATAAATATTTTCACACTTAGGGCGGTGATATCACTGATCTAAATAGAATATGTGATGGTTTACCAAAGTAGATCGAAAGTAACAGATCGTGATCGCATTGGATGAAAATCAGGTGAGAAAAAAAGTTGGTGAAATTTCCTTAGTTTTTTACAATAATTATTATTAAATTTGGCAGCCTATTTTTTTACCGGCAGACATACTTGATACAAGTCTTCAAAACGTTATTGCGAAAGTAATTAAAAGAAATAGCACTACATAAAATAGAATACTAAATATGAATGAAAGAAAAACCTGTAAAATCTTAAGAACCAGGAAAAACTTCTTAGGCACCAGAGAAATTATTTTTCAGAGTTTCGATGAAAATCCAAAGTAATGTAACTTCTGAAAGATTCTTGCTAAGAAAGAACTAGTCACCTAATTTTTAAAAATTCAGCAATAAAACTTTCTTTTTGCCCCCGTATTAAAAAGTTTCAGACATTCTCGAACCACTTTCTGATTAGCGTGGAAAGTCCTTATTCTAAAATTCTCAATTTCAAACTTTTCAATCGGATGTCAAATTTTTCCTTTTCAAAGCATACAAATGTAAAATAGTAAAATTATAATTGTATTTACTTTATAAATACGTATTCATCGAATTGGTCGAAAACTATGTTTGCTTATCATAAGAAGTCAAATTTTGATAGAATTAAAAGAACGTTTATTTGGTCATTATGTCCATATTTCTTTTTATTTTAATCTTTCACCGCTTTTGTGTTCATTTTCGCTTTTTTATTCAGCTCTTTTATTATACTAGGCCTGATTATCACGGAAAAATCTGAGGCCTGCTTTTGCTTATATCTCAGCAACTAGACCACTTAGAGACTTCTAGATTTCACTAAATAATTTGCTTAATCTTAAGGTTCAATTTAATGCTAAAAAATTAAAATTATTATTTCGGTTTGGATGCAAAATAGCAAATTTCATGTAATTTCCTCATTAAAGGATTAAATATAAAACCCATTGTTTCAAGTTTTGTTGCCTTGCAATAGTAATGTTAATAGTAATCATAATGAAAATTTTGAATCAAGGCTTCTCTGAAGCCTTGCTTCAGAGTAGGATTTTTATCCTCATCTATGCCAATAATCGATAACGGGGCTAAGTAAAGAGACATATTAAGATCACGAGTAATTTGTATGTTGTGAAACATAAATTGGCTCGGGAAACCTTTTGTAGTTAAATAGTTCCAATTAAATCAGTACAAAAATAAATCCTAGAGAGGAATACGGATATCTTTAAAGTTCCAATTGCTTAAAGTTTTAGACGCGTATATAGGTTTTCTTTTTCTTTTTGTATGGAGCATTTGTAAGAAAAAATAAGGTGAAGTTTCGTGATGGGAACATTATTCTATTTCTGAAATACATTTACACTAAAAAGAAAAAAAACAAAAAAAACAAAAAAACAGATTTTTTTAAAAAAATACTAAGTACTTTTCATACTGCACTCAATGGGACAAAACACCTTTTCTGAGTCAGAAAATACAATTTAGGTATTCCTGTAGTTTTCAATTATTCCAAGAAAATGACACCACAAACGTACAAAAGTGCGACTCAAATCATTTCAAACCAAACTTTCCCAGAAAAATATGCATAGTTCAACACTCAAATTTATGATCGAAAGCCAAGAGAAATTCCCTACAAGACTTGAGCCGCACTTTTCTACGTTTGTGGTGTCATTTTCTTACAATAATTGAAAACTAAAGGAATACTTAAATTGTCCTTTCTGACTCACAAAAGTTATTTTGTCTTTTTGAGTGCAATATTAAAAGTGTTTAGTATTTTTAAAAAATTCTGTTATTCATTATTTTCATGCTTCACAATTCCAATCAAAACTACAAAGAAAATTCCATCATTGTACAACGTTTCCGGCTAATAAATTTTTCTTTCGGCATTACTGAAATGTTAGCAACTACTTCGGAAAAAAATTCACACGCTCCGTGGTAGGTAACACCCCCCAGCAATTACTCAAAGATTTTATCGAAAGACCAGCTTCCGGCAACAATTCCCCAAAACTTACTGATATTTAGTTATCTCTCAATGCAGTCGGTCAGACGGGCGCAAAAGAACAAATACACCACCGAAAAATAGCCTTAAAAATCCTCAAGTGGTTAAAACCCCACAAAAATTCCGGACTACAATGGGAGATATTATTCAGCACAGAGGCACGCATACAGATGCACTCTATAATGGCTGTTACCTGTAACTGTACCTGGCGACTTTCCGATAAGAATGAATACGAGGGGGGAGACCTCGTACCTTGAGGGAGACCGATAATTGACATTTTAGGTGTCTCCTGTGGGAAAGGAGGGAGTGCTTTTGCTAATGATTCGACACTAATCCTTCGACTCAGGTGTCCTCGTCTAGCCAGTTTACTGTCCGGTCATAAAGGTAAAGTCGCCAAATGTCAACTTGGCGCCGCAAGAAGGCTTGGCTTGCGTAGATCTGGAAGGCTGATGAAGGTGATAGTTCTTTGGTGATGGATTCCTGCTTACTGTTTATAATGATACCAAAAAAAGGCATGTGGGAATCTGACAAAGATTCCTAAAGGGAACACTGGAAAGTATTTCCGGGAATGTGAATTTCAGAATCGGGTGACAACAACAATGCTCAAAGAAAATTGCCAGCAGCCTTTTCTGTGGTTTAAAAACTACAACTTCCAGTAAAAAGTGGTGCCAAAGATAGTGGAAACCAAGTAGGCGAGTTTATACAATAAAGACAACGTACAATAGATGACGAAAATGTACAAAAATTAAAAATTTGCAGTTACTGTCCTTTACCATCACACGGTAGTACACCGGTACAATAACTATGTATTTTCTCCCTGAAGTTACATAGTTATCTATCGCTATAGCAATTTTACATTGTAATGCGGTCGGTCATACTGATAACATGCTTATCATTAACTTCGTATAATTTAATTTCACCATTTCAAAAATACCCTCCCCCCTCCCCACCCTCGAAACCTTAAACTTCAACCTTTTTCTGATAGGGCCTTAAACTTAATTATCGATTTTCGTTATCATTTTCGGTGCATAAGTCCACATGATAAATATATTTTGATAGTGAAGAACTTCAATTCATGGAAAAATCTAACGCTTTGATTTTGTATTTCAGTTATTTGGGACAGATTCTTTCAACTACAATTATAACTTTGCTACGTTTCTGATGCTAAAAATTGATTCATCCCATACAGGGATGCTATATGCTATGTAATTAAAATTTTAGACAACTATTCTAATACCACTTTAAAAACGAATGCAAAAATAAAACTTTGTGAATCCCAGTTCTGAGCAGAAATAATTTTACTTTCTTTTATAAAATTCACTATAAAAAAACTATTTAAAAAAACACGCACACACACAGAGCACTTCCTTTGCAAATAGACGAGTACTGAAAATGATCATGCGGTTAATAAAATACGACACTGTTTTTTAGCTTTATGATTATCAGGGCCGTAGTCAGAGAAGGGGAGAAGGGAGTATTTCCCCTGAAACTCAGAAATTTTCTTTCTTTCTTTTTTTTTTTTTTAATATAGAACTCCACACATGATCATAAAAAATTGCTTTTAAATAACTATTTAATGGGTAGCGCGGGTGGAGTTGGCTTTTAACATTATTGCAAATATTATAATCCATACCTTAAAAACATAATAAGCTCTTCGGGGGGGGGAGGCTAATAATTAATAAATAAATAAAGATTTCGCTTTCAGTTAAAAAAAACATTATATAAGCCCCTGATTTTTCTGCATCAGAAAAAATGTGTCTCAATGTTCCAAGGTAATTAGAAAGTGAATTATAATTTTTTAAAATAATTTCATGCCAAAATGCCAGGGGTGCCTTTAAGATTAAGGACGCATCCCCCTAAATATCGCGAAATTCCCCAAAAGCAAGAGCGCTACTTTAAAAATGAACCCCCCCCCCCGCCAAAAGAAACTCAATGGCGCAGTCTGCGCCATGACTTCCCTCCCCCCCCCCTAATGTGGGACCTCCTGAAAACGCAGGTAAGCCTTCAAATGAAAATTCATTGTTGATCACGGTCATTGTTGAACAATGATTTTATTAAAATGTATTTAAAATTTTTCAAGTAATATAAATATGATTTCCACACACATATATTGATGAATGGTAATGATTAGCTGGATTAGACAATTTTATTCAACAGGAAATTTATCGGAGCAATTGAACGTTTATAATTCTTTTCGGAATTCCAGAGATCCTTGTTTCGAATCAAGGGCGCCCATATAGGGGGGGCATGGGGGGGGGTATTCTTCTCCAGTTGTTAATGAATAAGTTGCTAAAAATTTCAAATTTTAATGACTCTAATCTGTCCTGAAATCGGTTTCCATGGGGAAAATACTCAGCTAAACCACGGGGGAAAATATCTGAGCCCCCCCCCCCTTACAATTTTGCATATGGGCGCCGGTGTTTCGAATGTTGTCCAAGTCCTTTAGTTTTTTTTTTTTTTTTTTGGATTTGGGGGAGGGGGGAGATTTTAGGAAGATAGAAAATCTCGAATTATGTTTTAAAAAATGTGTTTAACATAACAAAGTAAAATAAAGAACAGAAAAGGCAATAACAGTTTTAAAAACTAAAAAAAACACGCTTTTGTAGCAATATGAACTGAAAAATAAAAAACAGTCTTTGGATGCTTAGGTATGATAAAAAAATTTACCAAACACTTAATTTTAATGTAAAAGAAACGTGTGGGGGAGAGGGGGGGAGGGGCTCATATATGAGTTGTCTTAAATTTCTTCCATTTGTTGTTCATGCAAAATTGTAAATTGATAGCAACCCACGGTTTTTTTTCACAAAAGTTAATTGTTTGGTCAATTATTTTATCATACTTAACATCCAAAGATTATTTTTTAACTTTTCAGTTCATAATGCTACAAAAGCGCGTTTTTTGTTTTTTAAACTGTTATTTTTAATTTAAAATTGTAGTGAAGTCATATTTTTTACGAATGAATCGTGAGAGAAAGAGTGTTTGGAAATAACGAAAAAATTGTAAGGCAGATTGTTTATATTTGGAAAGGTGCTCCTTGTCATTGTTAGTATGCAATCCAGAATTCGTATATAAAAAAAATAAATACCTTACGCTCTTTGTTGTAGAAAACATTTCTAATTAAATGAAAAAAGACATAAAACAAAGACGCGGAATTCGAAACAAAACGGTAGCAAACGTTTTTATTTTATTTAGGTTGGACATTTTAGGGGTGTTGACTTCTTAATGCCTGCCGGAATAACTAAATTTTCCCGCTCTCTTCGATGTAAAAATAGAATGTCCTACCTTGAAAAAAAAAATTCGGCCTTCACCCAGGAAAACACAGGTTTTTTTTTTCACTATAATTTAAAAGTATGACTGCCGAAAAGACAATTAAGCAAATGGCAAGATGCCTAAAAAAATCGGAGCTTTTTTTCCAAATCAGCTGTGCCTTTTTTTTCTCTCCCCGCATCTTACTCCTACACTTGAATCTGTTGCCAATAATTAGTAGACAAATTTAAACGTGTTTTGTTTTGGATACCACCGAAAATACTTTTGTTTTTTTCTCGCGAGAAGTTACTGGGAACTCGTGCGTATCAGAGAGTTCTAGTTGCATTATGGTTCTTGAAAACAAACAAAGAACTTTTACATTTCTAGATTAAATTTAAAATGAATAATTATCTATTTTTTTTAAAAAAAATCATATCTTTTATATAAAGTGTATTTGAATCATTTTACAATTTCATTATGTTAAACATCGATTTCGTTACTTAACTTGAAAATTTTATTTTGATCGATGAAAATAAGGACATAGCAGCTGTGAAATGAAACTATTTTTTCCCCCGGAATAAAACGAATGTTGCCCTTAAAGTATCTTCTTAAAGGATTATATCTACAGAATATTTTGAGAAGCAACATCATTGCTCCGGATGTTGACACTGCTCTACAAAAAGCACACATTAGCCCATTAAGCTCTGATGAAGTGCATGCATTTTTAATTCATGAAGATTCACTTTCAGCAGAGGCACCCCTGTAGGAAATCACGAAAGGTCACTGTGACCTTCCCAAGCTCTTTTCTTATTCGGCAAATTTTGCCAAACTATTCGGCAAAATTATTGTCATTCTGAAAATTTTGGAATATTATTCGGAAAACTAATCATCATTCGGTTAAATTTGGAGTTCCAGTCGTCAAAAATTTTCATCATTCGGCGAAAAGTTAGAGTTCCATTCTGAAAATTGAGAATTTCTGCCCTTACAAAAGTTATTATTATTCGGCAAAATTTGGAGTTCCATTCTGCAAACTGAGAATTTCTGCCCGTCCAAAAATTATCATTATTCAACAAAATTTGGAGTTTTATTCTGTAAATTGAGAATTTCGCTCTCCCAAAAATTATCATTATTCGGTAAAATTTGGAGTTCTACAGTAGCCACCGCTTATAATGAATACGTTTGTACTAAACAGTTTTGATTCCATAAAGCAGCTGATTCAATAAAGCGGCGAAATCAGTAAAGCGGGATTTTGTTCTGATTTTGAAGATTTGATTCATTAAAGCGGTTGATTCAATTGACCACTGATTCAATTAACCGGCGTCCACTGTATTCTGAAACTTAGAATTTCCGCCCTTCCCAAAATTTAGGTTCTGGGCGCCCCTGCGTTTGAGCACTCCTTTATGGACAGTACCGTAGTTGGGGAAAAAACAAATGCTTGGGAGAACCACAGTGAGGGGAAAACTCACCGGGTGCGGGTGGATTCATCAAAACAAAAGGTGAAGTGACAAAATTTCTTAAAAAAACAACTTATCTGAGTGTAGAGCACAAAGAAAAAACATCCCAACAAAAAATTGAAATTTGTGACGGATATCGGAATTATATTTGAAGTTTTTCCTGACCACACCATCGGCAGAAAGAACCGATTACCGCTTTATTGCTAATGAATAGCGTCATCAAAATGACGATCGCCTTTGTCTTAGGCAACTCCATCTTTATAATTCCACAAAAGGAAACAATAATTGTAATAATTTGTTTATTTTGAGTAAACGAGTAAGGGGGGAAATCCATGACTCATGCACTCAAAGAAGCAAAAGCTCTGCAAGCACGCGAAACTTCTTCTGTAATCGACACCGGGTAATGTTCAGTAGCTTCTGCCGGTCGTTATTAATTTCTACCAAGTTCAAGTGTAAGGTCGCATTAGCATAAGAGCGAACTGTAATGAAGCAACCCATTGAATATTATTACATTCAATAATCCTTGTGACATGCAGCGGTCACGCTTCGAATCGCCATTAATAGAGTGGGCGTGTACAAAGGACACATAAATGTAATAACAGCGCTAGCAAAAAAGGATCGTAATTCGTCGCAGACGCATGCAAGTCGTTAAACTGCAAGCTTTTTGTCGTCTGCACGTTACGCGTGTCGCTGCCGCTGACGAATTTACGGCGCTGCCTTTCTTTCCATATTACATGTTGCCACATAAACGAAGAAAGTTTTTCCCCTAAATATGTTTTCCGTTTCCAGGGTAAATCTAGTTTAAGAGGGGAACTTTCTCACAAGAGAAGGTCTCTTTTAGTTTTTTCTCTCACGTGAGCACAGTCTATTGAAAATTCTAAATTTTTCAACATGGCTTGCTGCTTAAAATTTGCATAAGTAAATGGAGGAAGGCAGTTAGAACCAGGGGTGCCCTGATGGAAGGTCACGGGAGGTGACTGTGAACTTCCATAATTTTTCTTATTCGTCAAATTTTGTCTGGCGATTCGGCAAAATTTGGAATTTTATTCAGCAAAATAAACATCATTCGGAGAAATTTGGAGTTCCATTCGGCAAATTGAGAATTTGTACCCCCCCCCCCCCAAAAAAAAGCGCCCCTGATTAGAAATAATTTAAAATGCTCAATTAAATAATGTGAATAAAACCGTTGATGTAGATCTTTTGAGTGAAAGCTCCAAGAAGTAAGAACACATAAATTGTGAGAAATTAAATAACTTAAAAAACGTACACCTTAACCCAAAACATGTAAATGAATGAAGAAGAAAACTACATCAGAGACGTTTAACGGAAATTGAAAGGCAATCGATTAAAGTCATAAATATTTTTTCTAAATACAGCATATACATACACACAGAGAGATATACAACAAACAAATTCAAAAAATAATTCAAGAAATAACAGCGTCCTTTTAATTGAAAAAGGATATCCTTGAGCCGAGATACAGGAACTTTTTTGAGGTATATTTTCGATATTAAAGTTCCAAAAACGCAATTTTACATAATCTTCGGTGGTGTTAGCCGGGATTTTTCCGGAATTGAAGTCTTGAAAACCCAATCGTAGCCCATCTCTTATTACTTTGGGGATAGGTATCGGGACTTTCTACATGGTTTTTTTTTTTACATACCTATATTTTCGTTGACTTCACACCTTGGTAGGCACAACTCATGGTCCCACCTTAAGCGGTAATAAAAACCAGAAAAATGAATAAAAGTTCAAAGATTGGAGTGCTTTCATTAGGTTATGAATATCAATACACTAAAATCAAATCAATAATTAAGAAAATTCAGTGATTTAACGATTAGTGATCCATTAAAAATCTCTTCCATAATACTCCATGCAAGTCGCAAAATGAGATATTGAAAATTAATGCAGGTTATTTCTCTTGTTATACTTCTCTGTAATCGCTGCTGGCTTAAGAATGAGGATAACGACGGTATTGTGCTTCAGGGTGCAGCTGTTTGAGGGACACAGGTTTTTTTCTTACTTCAATATAAGGAATTCTTTACATTGTCATTTTTGAACTATTACGTGTATGACATTCCATATGAGGGAACGGGACATTTAGAATAGTTTTGACATTTTGTTTTATAAATACAAATGGAACAAGGTAGAAACTTCATTTTTGACTTGCAACAGTAAGGATTTATCATAAAAATTACCTATAATATTAATATTATCGTTTTCAAAATTATGATTAAAGAATATGCAATAAAATGCTCGTGACGGAATGGGACTCGTATGTGTCCCGTTTTGTCAGAGGCATTGTATTGCATGTCGAATTAATTTCTTCAAACTGACTAACTTTTGATGTTCTACATAGTTCTTATCACAAACTGTTGCTATTGCTATCAAAAATAATATTTCTAGCTTGTATTACTTGTATTTATGAAACAAAATCAAAGTGACAAAAGTACTCCAAATGTTCCATTCCGTCACTGGAATGACCCGTGTATAAAATGCCATTTAGATTATTCGTCATTTCAAAACTAGAGTTTCCCGCAACTGTGAGATACCGCGAGGCAATGCTAACAGTTTCCCAAGAAATACCGTTGACACTCATTTTACGAATACTCGCAATTTTACAAACGATTCTCACGTCCGGACAGATTTTCCATTGAAACACTGTAATTTTTTCACTGTTTTTTACGAACTGGAAATGCAAAAAATCTCTCACAGAAACTATCTTTGGTTAAAATAGCTCTAATTCCTAAGAATAAAGGATAAGATAATAGGTGGTAATTCCTAAGAATTCCTGCATCGGGAACGGAAAATCTCAGGAAAAGCAAATAATCCCTTTCATTCAAATGGTAATTTTATCTTCATCAATCTTAGTTTTTATTTGTTAGTGGTACCTGCACGGATTTACCCGTGATAGAAATTTAAAAGTCATTTGATTAGCTTTTATACTTAGTTCTATATCATGCGTATAGAATTTTTTTTTTCAAGATCTCTACATATTTTTGGCAGACTTGTACCAGTTGATTTTTGCCTCTCTATTACGTCAAAAACGGTATTTTTTCGAGAAAGATGAAAAATAGCATGGTTACATTTGCTCATATACACTTGTCACTGTATTTGATCTCTAAGTTGCCGTCAAATGATCGCCCATTTATGAATTTACTTCCTGTCCCATTACTTCCGTGATTTTACTGCCAAAGTAAGTTGAAATTTTACCTTCATTTGGTGCTTTGGGCAATCTGTTTCGTGTCCTCTGACCATGACGCTTTGCCTACTCTTTGCAGCTCGGCGGTTGCAGCTGAATGAATGGAGAGACTCTCCAGCTGAGTGTGATCCGTGACCATAAGCCCCATGTCAATTATAGAAATGTTTTTCAGAAATTATGAACATTGTTTCAATAAATTGATTTAGATCTTACCCACCACATCTTTCACTATGAAATACGACTTGGTTCACGTTAGTAGGAAGGGCTTTTAAAAATAATCGGACACATCTTGCAATTTCACAACTATCTTTACCACCCCTGTGGCTAGACCCGCATGTAGCAGAACTCTTGCTGGGAGTTAAACGTGTAGATTAAAATTGTACGCAGCAAGGTGGTTCTTAAAAAATAACTCATTGTTAGCATAGTCTGATGGCACGGGCAGAATTTGTAGCAAGAAGCACTTACTGCAAATCAAATTTAGCATATTATAGATGTGAACTTTCCCAGTTTTAGAATGGATTTTTTTCTGATGACCAACTTATCTAGTTTTATAAATTTTAACTTGCCTCTTTGAATTGTCCGCAAACGTTGTTTAGTTGTAGCATGCTGTGAACCTAACCTAATTGGGTTTTTTTTTTCTGCAATTTCTTCAAGATTGCCAATAAGTGGCTTTCTAGTTGTAGTAAATTTGTTTTTTTATAGTAATAATTCTAAATCAGAAGAAAATATTACAGTATAGCGGAAATATCAGAAAATTAGTGTTTTTTAATTAATGATATTAAATAGAATAATCCTTTTTTAAAAATGAGATTTGTAACACGGAAATAGGAGAGGAAGATAAATAAAAAATATGCCTTAGTTTAAGTCTATTGATCTATCGCCTGGCAGTTTCATGTGGTTGGGCAGTGTGAGGTGACTCCATGGTAACGAAGCCAACCTAGTGCAGAGAAAATTTAAATTCTGTCGAGGGGAAGGGATGGGATGGGGAGGTCATAGCAGTCCTGATTTGTATAAAAATTACCGTGTTAGGATTTGTAATATGTTTGAAAACCAAGGATTCTGGGGGGAGGGGTGACAACCACCTTGAGGGAGCCATAACTTGTTTTATAGACGTTGCACATTTCTTATAAACTTTTTGTGAAACAGCTTTCCTATTCTATATTTACATATTTAAGGATTAGTTGTTTTCCTCAATGTAAGTATTTTCTATATACCTTATTTTTTATTAATACAAAGTAGGGGGTTCCATCTCCTGCTCCTGCTTGTCTCGCTCGCCCCGTTCGCCACACTGTAGTGCCTCAATGTCGCCTGCAGAGCGGGTGAAAAGTGATGAATTTAATGTCTTTTACTGCCGCTTGTCGGGCCCCTTAAGACTTATAGAGAGATAAAGCAAGGCGAAGTGGTTTTTCCTGAAAGTCCTGCATCCAGCGGTACCAGTATTGATCTGGTAGACATTGCCAGTAGATAGGGTTACACTCGCAGACACGTACATAAATTAATAGTATAGGTGCTTACTTTTTAACATGCAATGACATAACTTTTGTGATGACTATTTGTTTCAATTTTAGAAAATATATTTTGGCTCCATGTTGTGCCAAAAAGCATCATTGTCCTACCCGATGCTCAGAGATCACGCATCCGACTCGCAGACAGAATTTTCTGGTATAACTACTCTCCGGACTTTAAAACCGTGGTGCATTTAGGATGTTTCGGATTGGCGTTTTGCCTGACATGCCTCAGGATTATTCAAAACACAAATGAATTCAAAGGGGAAAAGTGTACCATACGAATCTTGATCATAATCCTCTCATGAGTAGGGCACCAAATTCAGGTTGTATGTTATTACCACTGATGGGCACGCCTTCTTTGGTCTTAAGATTAAGTTCATTTGATTGGCTAATCATCCTCGGTTGAGAGAGGGAATGTGACAAACAATGAGGATTAAGAAGAATATCCATTGGAACAGACTTCTCTTTCGAATTCATTTGTGCTCAGAAGAAGCCTGAGACAAGTCAAGGGAAACATCAGCCAGAAACATTCTGAACGGACCGGCCTAGAAAGTAGTTATTGACGCTGAAAGCCTCAGTTATCATCAAAACTTTCGGTATTTTAATCCTGGTTTTCCACAGTTGCTTAAGAAGCGAGAAAATGAATCAGGACAATTCTCGTACTGGTTGTTTCGATGTCATTTCCCACCAGTCACGTGGACGAAATCATATTCAATTCACCAATCAGATATAAAGTTTCTCACGTGATCGCTATATTAAATCTGAAACATGCGAGAATCCGGCTGATTGTAGCATTTTGTATTACCTTGTAGCATTTTGTATAACCTTGTGTCGAATCGTCTGTTGCGAATTTTTCTGGCTTTTTTCCTGATTCAATATGCAAATTCCAAAAACATGCAAAGTGCGTTGCACCGAAAAATATCACGCGAATTAATCTCTCTGCCTGAAGAGGTAAAGAAGAACGTAATTTCCATAGCACACATAAACTTGACTGATTAGCAGTGTAAATAAGAAAATCCTCATTAAGAATTAATTGCTTTGCTGTAAACTGGAAAGGAAATTCTGCTCGTATAGTTGTTGAAAAAAACGGCACAAAAAGTCAATTGCACATCCGGTGGCTTCCATATTTAACAATTTAGATTAGAATGTTACAAAATATTTGTTATTCACCGTGTGCTTTCGCTCATTAGGTCGGAAATGGCGCCAAAATGACCGTCATTAAAATCCCTAGTTAGGGATGGAGTTCGATGATGAAGGAAAAAAAATCTCCGCTGTTGATATCTGTTGAATGAAGTGAAAGCACGAGCCTCTGAATTAGAGAAAGAAAGATGACAATAAAAGCGGTTCCTAACCCTTTCAATTTCCAACTGTCTCCGACATATTTGCATATAGTGGCAAAAAAGATTAGTAATTTGTCTCGACCTTGGTAAGCAATGGTCCTTTCTTTACCGTTTTTTACCGCAACAGTCACGGTCGCAGTCATGGTGGTAGGAACGAACTCAGGAAATATTCAAATGAGGAGTAACCAAAGGGTTACGTTTTTGAGCCGAGCCTCGGGATTTTTTACGCGAAAATTATGCTAATTATTGAATTATGGCAATCTTTTGTCTCGTGCAAGTGCCCCGGATGATAGAAGCAGCAGACAGTTGGGAAAGACTCATTGTTTTAATTGAAATAAAATAGAATGGCGTTCGGGTATTTTTGGAGGAAATATAAATATGGCTGACAGGATTGGAAAAAAATGGCTCGTTTATTTATTTATTTGTTTGACCTCAAGAACGGAAATTCTTATTGCGCAAAATAATTTAAAGTGGAGTGGCTATGGCGATGAACAATCTTTATTAACCACTTTATTACGCATGAGCAGTAAAATTATGCGCCGGTCTCATAAAAAAAATCTCCGATTTCCCTTCAGAAATAATTATTGAGTTGAAAGTTGAAGTTCAAGACTGATTTGATTTTCATTCGAAATAAAATGTTTAATGCAAGGGACAATTTTTTTTTCGAGACATAGAAATTAAACGTATTTTGTATGTTGTGAAAACAAATACAATTAACTAAAATGTGTGTTGCACCAACAAAGAAGGCATCAAACTTTAAAATTTTGAAATAAAGTACGATTTAACTCTTGCACAATCATGGAAGCTATTTGTCTCTCAGTTCAAAATTTACTTTATAACTTCTGAATGAAAATAATTTATAAATTATATTTTGGATCATCAGAATCGTAAGATTAAAAAAAAAAGTTACATGGTTTAAGCAGTATCTATGTTTTTTTTTTTTTTTTGAAAACATCGTAAATTTCCACAAGAATGAAATGGAACACGACACGGAAAGTTAAGAAAAGTACCATTTTCATCTTTAACCTTTGAAATATTCGACCTTTTAATACTTTCAAAAGTAATAAAGCATTCAAATGCAATATCTTTACATTTTTGGCTTATGTTTTCCACGATCCTATACTTTAATTTGAAGTAAAAGGCGTGAAAATTTTTGACTACATTTTGGAGACCTATTTCTGGTTTTCAAACATGATATACGCTTGCAGAGACATTTAAGTATCTGTTAGTGATAGTTTTTATAAAAAATACATGTTACTCATAAAAACTTTTTTCAGAACACTAAGAATGTCAGAGAAAAATGAAAGTTCAAAGTTTGTCCGGAAGATTCATTATTATTATTCTTTTTTTTTTTAATTTGAGAAAAAAAGTCGGTGAAAACGAAATTTGAGTTATTAGTAGAGACAAGACTAAATTTCTGACAAAATAAGTGAAGTTGCTCAACACATTCTAGAACTTGTTATTTTTTTTAAATATAGTCTGAATTCTCTCCAAAATGTGAAAAATGACATAAAAAAGGAAGGAGCCTAAAAATATTGTGACGAGCTCCAAAGTGTTTAAATCCTCCACTGACCTTTCCCCCTCCTCAATTTCGAGTTCGTAATCTAAATTTGACCTCATTTTCCCGATTTATATAACGAAAGAGCGTATGAATTCCGTTAGTTTTTGCATATTGACGTCAAGATAATATCTTTTATTTAATTAAAAAGCACATGATCGAATGTCGAAAGAAAGTGTGCAGTGCGTTTGGGATTAATAGCATTCTTAAAGCAGGTTTCATAGACAAATATTGTGGCGACACTCCCTGACATCGTAGAATCACCTGCGGGTTAAGTAAGGGACGGAGTGCCTTATACCTCCTGTATAACTTCCCATTTCGATTGCAATGCATCATTATGTCGAGTTCGTTACATTTTTGTGGTTGCCCAAGAGAGCTGCGGGGTCGAAGGCACTTGGCATGCACAGGGTTCATCAAAACAACGACTCATCTTATTGAAATTACCGCAGTCTGTTTGTTCGTTGCACCACATTGGGATTAGCACTGAGCTATATAACTGTCAGGTTCATCGTCGTCTACTATTTGATTCGAATCGCACTTCTGTACTTTTTTCGACTCATTTATGAGCTCAATTACCCCCCTCCTCCCCCCCTCATTTTTAAGTAAAACTTTTTATGCCAGGGTTTTGAAATTCTGATTCACAACCTTTTTGTGCGACGAAAATAACGTAGTTGCTTTTTATTTGTTGCCGAAAACATTAGAAAATAATAATTGTAAAATTAAAATTCTTCCGCTTTTTAATCGTTACCAAAAGCAATGAAAAATAATTATAATATAAACTTAGTATTGTTCGTAAATGTAACAAATCAATTTCAAATCTGAACCTAAACAAGCACATATTTGTGGATTTCGTTGATTTTAAACTTCTTAAATAATGCAGGTTTTACAAGATTTCTTTCATTCAAGTCGTCATCTGTTTCATGGTGCAATCCACATTGCTTAAGTTCAGCCTTGAAATTAGTTTGTTAAATTTTATTAACAAAATTAACAAAATAATTACTATTATTTTTCATTGTTTTTGGCAACAATTAAACAGTGGATTTAGAGTATTGTTTCGTTTTCTCGTTGCTTATAATTTTTTCCTTCATTAAAATATACAATTTTGTTGTGAATATGCCTAAGTCAGATGCAGGAAGAACAAGAGCGAGGTGTGAGAGAAAACGTGCGGGTGAATAAACAGTTTAGAATGTTTAAAAAATGAGAAAAGATAACAGAGTTTCACATCTATCGTGTGTCTTTACGACACACATTTTTTTCTTCATTCTGTTCGCTAAAGCACTTGTAAGGAATGAAAACTTTGGCTTTATGTTTGGCTCAAATGAGAACCAAGAACTATTAGCTACATTGCAAACTGAAACGTGATCTTAGCGATTGTTTTCGTCTGCACTAGGAATTAGGAAGTGCGACATCGATGAAAAAAGATCGCTGGTTCAAAATATCGATGATCAAAATTCAAACAGCGACTTACCGTTACATCGAACCAGAAACATCAAAAACACAAATTCTGAAACATCGAATTTTTTCAATGCAGATTCCAGCAGAATAAACTAATTAATGTTTTAATGCTAGAACTGAATTTAGTAAACCTGAATTTATTTATTAATAGCTAATGTTTTTGTAATCAATATGTAATTAAAAGTACCAGCACCTTGCAAATGTATCCATTTACATTTTTATTTTTTAATCCGGTATTTGAAAATTAGGACAAAAGAAAAAGCGGTTTTAAGGAATTTGAATGTCAGCAACTCTAATAGTGCTAGTACATGGTCTACGTAAGGTCTTACATAAAAGATATGGAATTGTAGCAGAAAAGAACGAATAATTATCCTCCTCTCATGTGAATTGTTTTCACTTTTCTAACGTGTTTTTTATCCAGCAAAAAGCAATTATACTCTAAAATTAAAATATTTTCTAGTAAATTTTAAATCAAAGACATATTTAAATTTATGCGAAAAATCTATGCTCTCCACAGGCAGAAGTTTTCCCGAAATGGTCTTACTTTAGTAATAAACTAGCTGTATTGCCCGGCTTTGCCCGGTCTACCTTGAAAATAAAAGTTGTGTCAAGCGTATGTTCAACAATTAAGCTTAAATAAAAGAAAAAAGCATTATACAAAATTTCCCTTACATAATGACGACAGATATCACAATACTTTTAGGAAATTAAAATGAGAAAAAAAAAACGATGAATTTAAAAAGCGTAACAATGGGGGGGGGGGGGGAACACAAAATAAAATAAATTTAAGAAATTAATAGAAACAATGGATTCAAGAAAACTGTGGGACTATTCTTTCACTTTTTATTGATAGATTTACTGAAGAAAATAGTGCCTAAATTTCAGCGAAGCCTAAAATAAATCGACTTAAAAACGCGAATAACTCTTGCCGTAATTAACTTAGGGCATTAAAACAAACTGCGTAGAACACCGAAAATTCTACCCTTTCCAACGATATATTTATAATATTAATATGTGCAAGTAATTTTTCCTCCCCATGTTGGGGAATTTATGCGAAAATTGGGCCGAAATTGGAATAAAAAAAGAATTATTTATCGCATTTTTTTTTTCAAACTGATCTGCAAACCTTTCCGGTGCTGAAAAAAGGATACTGTGAAAATTTCAGCGAAATCGACCGGGTAGTTATCGAGTTTTGCGCGTTCAAACAAACAGACGCTTTTTGGAGAGTTCATTTTATACTATGTAGAGATAAGAGATATTCCACGTTAAATAAAAAAGATCAGTGATTCAATAACATACATGTTTATTACTTATAACTCTTGCATCAATAACCTCTAAAATAACAGTAAATCGAGCTTTTAATAATAAGATGCTTTTAAATCAAAAGATTTTAAACCTACTTAGTTAAATATAGAACATGATAGTATACTTCTTAGCGATAAGAAGCTCTTCTTCGACACAATACGCTTCTATGAAAAGAACTGATAAACGCAGAAATGACAAGACACAAAAAATCAGTAGTCAGTAATGATCGAGTCTAGAAAATATGTAAATATTAGAGGTCAGTGAAATTGGAACAACGTTCAACACTTTATCGTAAAACATGAGACCAACCAACTTGCAAACAACGAATAGGGTAGACCGAGGCACGTTTACGCGGATTTTTTTCAATGATCTTTCTAATTATTATGTTTTAGCTTAGTATAGGAAATTTTAGACATTGTGGTTTTATGAAGCAATCAATGGAGTCAAAATTGGCATATTCAGTTGTTGCTCGGCTTGTGTTTTTAACCGTTAAAAAAAAATTTTTTTTTGAGTCCAAGTCGGTTGCGTAAACTTGCCCCGGATACAGGGCGCGTTTACGCATATTTATTTTGACACCTCGTTGTTCTGTTAGTGTTTTGAACATAATGTCTTACCATCGCTAAAATCAAGTAAATTTATTACAGACTGGTATAAATTTGAAGCTGAAGGGGCATGAAGACAGCACTATATGATTGTAAGCTATAAGATACGAATGTGTTACTTAATTAAAAATTAAATGGTAATTTTCAATATTAAATAGTCGGAAAATACTAAAAATGTTTGACACAGTTTTGGAGCGAAAAAAGTGTAAGGGGCACGTTTAAGTAAGACACAGTAAAAATGATCGTAAAGGTGCTCTTACGTTCAACGCGTAAACTTGCCCCATTGCCAAGTTTGGATTTATTTTTAACGAGCAAAAACATTTAATAACATTTAAGTTCATACAAATACAATTGTCAAAAAAAGGATAAAATTCTGCTAATTTTTATATATTTGTTTTTTCTTAGCTAAGTATTATTTATTCACAATAAGCTTCAAAATGTTCAACACAAAATATACTCAACTTGGTAGAAAACAGATTATTCTTTTAGCATGCTGGACCGACGCTCGACTAATGCTCAAAAACTTGTGAGAATATTTGCCAGGGAGTAGCATCAATCTGTTATGACACTTGGCTCTCTAGTTATAATTCATTTTGAAAAAAAAAAAAGGCACTGCGTACACGTACTTTACCCGGTGTTCTTCTAAACTTTGCCTACGGTATAGAATAGGTTCCAATCTTACATCCATTAAACAAAAAAAAAAAAAAAAATTTAGCGAAATTTTACTTTGTCTCAAAGTAAACTACCTGATGTCTGGGGTGGGACTCCTTGAGAGAGTTGAAAAAGAACAGTGAAAAGTTCAACTGTTAAATCATAGTTCGCATGGGACGTTTTTTCAGAAGAAGATGGGTATTTTTATGTGCTCTACTTAATGTTTGAGATAAAATAAAAATATTTACTGTGGAGATAAATTTCACTGTGTTACTTATCAAATTTTTACATGAAAATTGCTCTCTGCAAAATAAAAATGTTAATAAACTTTAACCAGTTTCATCCTTTAAACCAAAATTTATCTGAAAGTTATTTCGTGTTGCGACATACAGAGCCGCCAAGAGACAAGGCCCCCCCCCCCTTATTAGTTTGGTCACTTTGGTCCCCTTCACCAGAAAATTTATCAAACTTATACTACAACTACCCGATTCTCCTAAAGACTCATAGCTGACTACTATGCTGCCATGGCTTCTCATCGGCAATGGCCACCTACAAGTACTAAGAGTAAATTCAAAATCTAGTGCAAGAAGGAAAAACAAAAAGCTGTCCCGATGTGTACTGTGTCCCTAGTTGAGTCACTCACCCCTGGATTTTTAGCGGAATGTTTGAGTGGTAAATCTTAGAGATTCACGAGACTTTCTTTTTCCTCGGAAAGGTGGGAGATTTTAAAACTAGTTATTTATAAGTCAGTAAATTTATCTCCAAAATAAATTTTCAACTTTACTAGTTTTTTTCATCTGTTATTCATTTAAACTCAATAATGACTTTTTCTTATTTCACTCTTTCCAAACTGTTTGCATGATTTTACTTTTCAGTTTTGGGAGAAATGTTACAGAATTCTCAAAGGAAACCTTTCAATTCTTTCCCTCCCCCCTCTCGACTGTATGTAATAAAAACTGATCGGATTTTTGAAATTGTATTCTAACAAGCTAATTCTAAATATTGTTAACTATAGTACAAATCAAAAGTGCTAACATGTGTCACTTGATGGAGTCTTCCTCATGGAGATTATTGGTTGAACTGTCCTCAGAAACCCATTTCAAACCAGTGAATCCAAGCAAATTGTAAGGTGAGGGCAGGGCCGAAGAGGGGTCATGTTAGCCTAGTCGGAAACTAAGGGCCCGGCCCTAGGATGATCTGCATCGGAATAGGAATGTTTTACTAGTTTTATAAGGGTAGGGGACTTTGTGATCCAACTGATAAGGGGTCTGCCTTGACTCTCGGCAGCCTTCGGTACGGGAGTCTCTGAGGTGTCAATGCCAATGCGGGCGACCTACATACCGTTAGGTAAGGACCGTTAGTTAGGGTTATGACCAAGCCCTAAATCTGGAGATAAAAATCTGCTACGTTAAAACACCCCATCAGGGGAAACTTCAGTCTGTTCTAATGCTCATAACTATTTATGGTCTTTGAGATCTTAAAATGTAAAGAAACCTAGCAAAGTGTGACGCCAATATTTCATTGAAATGTCATACCAGATGAGGATTTCATGGGCTAACCACAAGAACCATTTGCTTTCAGACTTGTTGCCAACCCTTGTCTTGATATACGTACATGCAAAGCTTGTCACGAATCTGATACCACGGAAAAAATTATGGTATCGCCACTGAATCATCAAGAATTTAAACAGTATCATTTTTGCAGAAGGATCACGAAAATGGATTTTACGTAAATTGTTCATTTCAAATTGCGTACGGAACTCCGTGAGCAAAAAAGGACGCAGCACGTGGCAGCAGCGTGAAGGATACAGAGCATCACCCTCCTGATGGTCCTTTTGTTTCAAAGCTAACAAAACTCATTCTAAAATTCTATAACTCAGTTCGTAAATTTTCTTCGCCTATTGTACTCAAAGGGTTAGCTTCATCTTGTTTTAATTTGAATTATGCAAATGAGCGAATTAGAAACGTTGAACTCTTTCTTCTGTCACGCACAGAAGGCGCACTTTCGTTCCAATCACCTTCGCGATTGTGCAGTTCTGACTGGCAGACGAACAAAAAACATGAGATTTGCATACAGATTTCATAAGAGAGGAAAATGAAACGAATGACAGGAAAAGTTATGAATGTGTAACGGCATTTTGAGCGCTTGGTTTATCTGTCTCATTTGCACACACTTGTTGATTCGTTTAACGACAGACAGTGGTGACACACGGGCAAGTTCAAGGGCAGCCTTCAATTTTGAAAATATACACTACAGACTACAGCACAACTTCTTACACGGACCAGACACATACACACACAGATTTACTAGCATAAATGTTAACAATATTAACACAGAACGCAACTAGTTAAGAATGCAGGGAGAAAGTTACTCCACAAAGCAAATATTGCTCCAGAATCAGTATTATTTTAATTTCATGTCCACCGCAACCAATAGCAGATTCTTCATGTGCATGATTTATTGCGAATCTCTCCCCCCTTCCCCACAGTAAAAAGACCCCTAAAGGTGTACAAAAATGCACATGAGAAATATTTTACGCAATTCTGGAGCAGACAAAGCCCCCCACCCCCCACAAATGCATTACGACGGGCCCCTGAACCTATAAATCCGCTACTGTCTGCAGCTGTAATAAGCAATTTGTCACAACTTTTTAGAAACGCCATTGGTTCTACCCAGTTTAATAGCCTTATTCTACGTCCATGTCTCATTTACTGATATTTTTCTTTCCATCATTAAACACATCTTTCAACCAGAAGGCCAAATGTGCTCACTAAAATGTATGTTAAAACGGGAAAGATAAATTCTTGCTTTTTGGAACTATGGCCCAATCAAGATATCGGGAGGCCCTGGGCCAAGTACTTTTTCTTGGCCCTCCTGTAGTCAAACCTCACAGTTTCAGGCATTAGCTAAGGCTACTTTTTAGCAATTTTGGGGCCCCTAAAAAGTGGGAGTACAAGGCCGAGGCCCAGTTGGCCTATTCAATGATCAGACCTTGTTTGGTACACTGTTTATGGCAGTACTCCACGGAAGCTGACGTATTTTGTTGCCTTCACAGTCTTTGGGTAATCAGCATTAAAGTTGTAAATGAGAGCTCACTCTAAATTCTTTAAAGACTTCATGAATTAGCTTGTTGTAACCATCCTAAAAACTTGATCCAATATTTTTGCTTGAATACTTTCTTCAAAAACTGTCAAGCGCCTCTGGAGAAACTAGCGGAATGACCTAATCAACACTTAATCTTAACTGGGGTAGATTTGCATTCCAGTTTTCTTTAAATCTTTGCGTCACTTTCCGAGTTAAAACAATTGGGATTAACAAGAAAAACGTTCGATTGCACCACCTCCCTGAAGCAATAGGTTCAAGAACTAATCAATCCTGTTACTTATGAAATACATCTGTATACCAATTTTTGTTTAGATCCTTGCGTTACTTCTGTAGGTATCGTAGTCAGGTTTAATGAAAAAAACTTTCAAGTGATCCATTTCCTCGGAGCGATTAGCGTCAAAAGG